>NW_028259154.1:25047546-25201925 GCF_977971745.1 Zootermopsis nevadensis | reverse complement strand
ACACCGGAAATGAACCACAGCCCAGTGAAAAACAAAGTTTCTTGGCTATTAACTACACAGGGAATTTTTAAACGAAACATGTAGCTTCGAAAAAAATATCAATTTGATTTATTTTCAACAAAGCGGGCTCTTAAAATAAATAAAACTAACCACTCAAAGTCGTTTAAACTACGTTTTTATAAGTGTCTGCATAAGACACGACATTTTATTTCCTTATAACCTATAATCTGCCCGCAGTATCGTTTCCCATTTTTCAATACTCCACCACAAATAATCAAATTCTCTTCGTATGTTCTCTTCAATATTATCAGAATAAGAAAATCAATATTATATGGGACACGTATGTAGCACGCATAGTAGAGACGAGTTCCTACACAACCTTTGGTGGTAAAACCCGAAGGGAAGAGACCACTGGGAAAAACAAGTCATAGATGGGACAGTATTAAAATGGATCTTAAAGTAACAGGGTGTGGTCTAGAGTCATCTGGCTCAGGACAGGGTCCAGTAGCTGGTACTTGTAAACACGGCAATGAATCTTTCGGGTCCGTAAGAGGTGGGGAATTTTCTGACCAGTTGAGCTTCACAAGTTCAGTTCTGTTACTCGATGTTCACGTCTCATTCAAGCAAAGCATCTCCAGAGTTTTGGTCGCGCAAACAATTAGGTGGCTAACCGCAGTCCAGCCCGCATGACCACGCCACTGTGTTGCAAATTCATTGTTCAGACAGTTGGTTTAACACCACATTCATCGGATTAGGGTCGTAGTTGCTGAAGTAGGTTAAACTCTTTAATGGAAACATCGTTGTTAAACGGATCGGGTGGTCACTTACTAACGCGTATTTGGGTTGAAACTGAGGAAATGACGCGGCTGTCCTAAGGCATTTCCTTACATTTGTCGATTCCATAAAACGGAAGTCTTCGGCCTGATTATGTTTTCTCCAACACAATTTACACAGAATTTTGCTGGAAATACCCCACGGCTTAAATGACATGGTAGACAGTTTAACGCCGTTTTACTCTTTCAAGCACGCAGTTCGTGTAAACAGATTTCAATAACTGAGATCTTACCTCAAAGAAAACACAATGCAACTCCATTACGCACATTAACAGATTAACCGTGTTTAGGGAATAAACAGATGTTCATTCCGAGAATCACAGTAAAATCAAAAACACACACACAGTGGAAAAAATATACAGTGTTACTATGTGTTTAAAGAACGTGGTGCATATAGTAACCACTGTGACTTAACTATTAAACATTACACGACATATGGATAATATTTACAGGGATATCTCGGTCAGTACAGTGACTAACCCGTGGACTAAAAGACCTGCGTTCGATTCCATGCAGATGTATGGAGTTCTCTCTTCGCACCGCGTCCAGACCAGCTCTCGAGTCTACCCAGTCTCCTATCAAATTGATACTGTGTAATAATTCTCAGGTGGTAAAGCGGCCGGAACTTTAATATGAACACTAACCTGCATCTGGTGCTGATATTCTCTGCGTTTGAGAAATTCGGTCCCTTCTGGTGCTACTGGGTAAGCATTTCTCATCCCTTCCAGACTAAGTTCCAAGCCTACAATATTCTCATTGGTCTAAAGACCCTAATAACACCTGGCGATGGGTACAATTGATAAGGGTCCCCTATACGCAGTTTCTCCAGCATTCTGATCTTCAAGGTCTAAATATCCTCGTCAGCACCTGTTCTCGGTCGCCCTAATCTACGTTATTTCCACAAACAGGTTTAAACTAGAGGTGCCATCTACAGAGAAGCTCCTTTATTAGATCTTAAACTCGTGTTTGCCGCCCATTTGTATAGAGGCGCCGAGAAAGGAAGGGCTGAGAGAGAGAATCGATCCACGACCTGTCTGCTGCGTGGCACTGACGAATGCCCGCGTTCTATCTCTAGCAGCCACTCCCCCGCCAGATAACTACGATCCCTCGTTTCATTTTAAGGGTCATTAGACGTGGATTTAGAGGAACAAAGCTCAAGACGTGCACTAACGCTGCGTCTTCGAACGTTTTATGAAGTTCGGGCAGACGAAACAACGAACTTTGGAGATGATACTTCATTTAAGAGTTCGGTTCCAGGGACAACCGAGGCAAGATTACTCTTCTGAAGATCCCTGAATTGAAACTAGGAACCCACACCACCAAATATTTTTAAGTCGTCACCAACCGAGGTATCGCCTGCAAACACTACTTTGAAATACGTCACTGTCGTTTTGCCATTTTTATTACTGATTCCCTGTTTCTAATGACAATGAAACCAGGTGTCTCCTTAGTAATCTTCATGACATAAACAGGGAGCGAAACGTCAGCTTCGACGACAATTCTGACAACTGCAATTTCCACATCAGAACGGACAGCAGAGACAAGCGAATGCTCGCACACACAGAGAAGAGCTACTCATAAACGTAGGTTTCATTTAAATACGTTTTTAATTAGCCTGGAATGAGAAAAAAACATGACAAGTTTGTAATGAACGCCGTGCATTCTCGGCAACTTCTCCGCCACGACTGCGTTGCAGGTAGTCTAACCATATCGCTGCAGGCACCGGCTTGTCTCTGGATGAACGGATCAAAGAAGAGTGAGTGGGTATTTAGTAAGCATGTCAGAGATGAGAAATTAACACAAAATGATTAACGAAAAAGCTGAAAGAAAGTGACAGCTGGAGAGGGACAGGTCAAAATGTCGTTTTTAAAGATCGACCTTAAAAAATAGAACATGAAGATGCAGAGGATTCAGGTGGCGAACGACAGGGGCCAGTGGCTAGTTCCTGAACACCATGAGAGAGAGAGAAGAAAGAAAGTGGGGGGAGTAGCGATAAGCACTACTGTTATAAATGGGGGAGGGGTATAAAGTTGGTTGTGGGCTACGAAGGTTTCCAGGCAGTGCCCGCTCGTCCTTCTGGTATGAATAAGTTTAGTGAGGACAAGGGATTTAGGAGATAGGATGGGGTAAGAAATAGGGTAGGGGGGAGTTGATTCGGGTCTTTGCGTTAATTTTGAATTTTGATATTGGCCTTGGGGGTGGCGTTAGGAATAATTTACGTTAATTTGGGGGGGGGGGGGCTACTATAGAGCGGAATTTTGATATTACTCTGAGAGGGCTGCATGGGAGGCATGCAGAGCAACGTGGAATTTGGGTACCAACTCAGCATTTGCTCTAGTACCGAGGAAAACCACGGAAAACCTTGGTCGAGTTCAAACACCATGAGTCGCGTGAGGGTTGTAGCTCCTAGGGGCGCGGACCCCTGAGAGAACAGTTCCGCTATTGATCCGCTCTGCAGAGCCACGTCGGTTGTTGTCCATACAAGAATAGTATAGGGTGTTTCACTCCCATTCCCGACAAGATGGTTCCTGTGTTCGGAAACGAAGCACGCGATAAAAGAACGGAGCCAAGACCACATTACGTTGTTCCGGCGAGGGGATTTTCTGATTCCGCCATTCTACTGTTGTTATTATGATCATCAATATCAAAACACGCGAACTCTAGGTTTGTGGTCGGACTTTTTTTTTATTTCAATAAAAATGTGACTCAATGAAACGGAACTGGAGGAATCTATCTGCATACGTACTCAGGTCCGCTGTGTAAAACTTAGATGACCTTCATTTAAATCGTAGACCGGGAATCACCAATCTTTTTTGTGTGACAAAACCTTTCTGAGATCATCAAGGTTACCCGTGGTACACAGTTGGCTATTCCTGTCGCATACACACTTTTGAGCCACCCGGTACATAAGTTAGGGGTGAATCAGAATTTTTGAAGTTTCTGCTGTATATTTTAACACGAACTCCCTTTGTGATTCTGCAGATATTCAGACAATGGAACATTTTGGCCCACACGCAACTCATAATACGAGAAGCCACGAAATGCAGCTGTTCTGTTATACCAGAGTTTGCATGTTCGCTTTACTTCATCTGTTTGTGCCCAAGGTCCCTGACCCCCACAAAAATCCATACAGGCCTAGCGAGGAACACAAATTCGAAACTTCCCCAAGAAACAGTAAAACCTGCATAAATTGAGCATAAATAAGAAAACACATCGATTCCGCACAAGAGGAAAACAACGTGTTTTTTAACATAGAATGACGTAAACTTTATGCAGATCCTGAAACCCGAACGTACATTGCAAAATCTCAGATCTCTTACCGATTCATTTGACTCATTACTCAGCTACTGACCTAAAGCTGGCCACGACTACATTTTAATTATTAGTTATATCTTAACTGCTCGCTACGAAGAGCCGAAATTAACAGAAATAAAGTCTATGTTCAGTCACCCACACCAAGCACCAAATATATTATTACGTTAATCTCCTTAAAAGGTCAGTGGTAAGTACGTGTACCGCCCGTTCTAACGATCACTAACAACGCATTTTACATACAGATTTCACGTAATTCTCACTGTAAACAGTTACTATTTCCTTAAAAAGCATTGACCAGTATATCGTTGTCATGGAGACGTGTTGTGTTTTCTTTGAGGTAAGAACTGAGTTCTTAAATATTATTTAGATAAACTTCGACGTTGAATGCTTAAAAAAAATTATGATTTATTGCAATTCATACTGCCGCTAATACTTGTCTATATGCATTAAAAATAAGCTTCACATAAAATGTACTTAACACACATACAATCACTTTGTATTACACGTCATTTTCAGTGCTCAGTTGCAGGGTATATCAGTTGTCATAAAACGTTGACGTTTACGCCCAACATTGCTAACTCTCGTATGACATAAAATGACACGAAAGTTTCATTCACTTTACGAGATATATAATCATACAAACTGACAATAACCTGCGATAAATTTGCTACTATGTTCAAAATAGTGATTTATAAAACAAATCAAGACAAACTTCTGCATTTAAAGCGACAGAAATGATTCGAAGCTTATTACGTGTGGACAAACACAGACGATTGTCACATAAATGTAAGACTGGTAAACGTTTAATAACTGACAAGCAAACAAACAAAGACTGAAGGAAAAAAAAGACAGAAATGGTGAACGTGCTAACGCCACTCTGTGTTGTGTTAATGAACGACGACATGTTCCTCGGGTGTGATCCACTATAGTTACGCGACCTAACAAAAGCTCTCGTGATGACGTAATATTGGCGAGATGTGTGTTTCCGGCAGCATCTCTCGTTTCTGTGGAAGCAGAACAAACAGGTTGTTTGCTCGAGCGACAGCTATACCGCCGGTTAACACAGCCGTCACCTAAAAGTCCAGCGTTCGATCCACGCTCATTTGTGACGTACTTGATAGCTAAATATACGATGCACCAAGCATATTTCCAGCAGCCAAAATATATATATATATATATCCCCATTCCTTCAAATCATGCACTCAAATGTCGGAAAACAACTCATGCCTATCTGCCCTTTGTCCATTAATTCAAATATGAAGACCAATACACAGACGCAAGACAGATTTTCATGAAAATACGTAGGTATGAAGGTAGAACCACACGCATCCAACACACACTCACAAACCTATTCAACGTCTATATTAATATTATCCTCCAATCTACGTCTAAATCTCTCAAGCGGCGTCTTCCCTTCAGGTATTCCAAGAAAAACCTTGTATAAATTTCTCATCTCTCCCACGTGTGTTACATGGACCATCCATCTCATCGTCCTCGATTTGATATAATTTTTTTTTGGCGAAGAGTGAAAAATATGAACTTTATCATCACGAAAACTTCTCGAACCTTCTGTCACGTCCTCCCTCTTTTACCGAAAACTAGATGAACGAGTCAGGAACCGAATGAAGACCCCAACAAAGAAATATAACTCACAAGAACCTCCTCGTTTCAAAGCTTAATAATATCAAAGGCCATTGACATCATTTCGAAGCTACAGACAGCGATGTATTCACACCTACCAGACGATGAACTGTGCAAACATAAACTGTTTACTGTCCACGGTCACCGACGTTCGCAGAGACCCGTTAGCTTATAAGAAAAACCAGGCAGAGTATTGTAAGCTCAGGTTTTATCTGCCAAGAAAATGAATTTCACTGTAAAGAAGCTTAAACAGAGATTGGGGGGGGGGGGGGGGGGGGGGAAGAGACACATCGGCGGTCGTCGTACTCAGAATATGAGTGAGAGAGAGGGAGGGTGGAGCTTCTGCTACAGTGCGCATAAAACCGCAACACAACAGGGTGTTACGAAATAAGTGACACCACACTTGTTACATAGAGGAATGCCAGTCAAGATATATATTTTCTTTGATCTTATTTTATTCAGCCTTTTAATTTATATTTCCTTTCATACTTCCTATCTTGCAAGGTTAGAAGACATAATAAGATACACTGATAACAACTGCAAACACATGTAACTCATTCTTACAGCTTAAAGTGACGCTGTTTACATAAAGGTACAATTTGGCTGCACGCGACAGAGACAAGCGACCGAGGCAGGCGACAGAGACGGGAGACGGACACATCGCAGCTTGTCGCCACACACTTTTGAGGTGACGACCGAGACATGCGGCAAAGTGTTTGTTTCTTTGTTTTGTTGAGACATACGTGCACATATTCTGTGAAAAATGAGTACAAAAATGCTTCTAAAAAGGTTACTCGAAGAATAAGAAGAAGATGATGTGTTGCTGTGTTATTTGTTGCAAAAGAAACAAAGAAAACCTATGAGTTCAATATTCAAAACCAGACGTGAAGAAGGATCTTTCTGTCGGTGGTCAGTGGTCGGTTTTCTGCTACTAATTCTACCGATTGCTCATCTTGGTCACCAGTAAATTTAATTTCTGCCATTATTTTACTCAACAACACACGTGCTGCCTGAGCCCGTCGCGAGACACTACTGGTCCGAGAGCGGTCTCCTGTGTTTTGTCTCTGTCGCCTGTCTCTGTCTCGCGCTCGTAATTGTACTTCATACGATTGTACAGAGAGCAGACAGGAAGCGACCAGTCTCGGTCTCGTAACTCTGTCGCCTGCCTTGGTCGCCTGTCTCTGTCGCGTGCAGCCAAATTGTACCTTTACATTCGTACTGTCTGCACACAATGACTCACTCCACTTCTTACGGAAACCCCGAAGACAATCGTCCGGTATTTCACATGAGACAGAACGAAACTAATGCAGTTGGGCGGTGAGTACGAAGATGGCTTTATTCTGGGTTGTAGATTCGTGTAGTCTGGTAGAAGTCAACCGACGTTTCAGAGGGCATTGCTGCCTCCATCATCAGGGCGATGAGTGATGATAAAAGGATCTCTGAAGCGTCGGCAAACATCTACCAGACTACACGAATCTACAACCCAGAATAAAGCCATCTTCAGAAATGTTGTAATTTGTGAAACACGCAAGCCTCAGTTTATCGATGTACTGGATGAAGGGTAAGGAGCAGGAGCGTTAAATGTCGCGGTCCTGGTCGAACCCATGTACTGATGGGTCCTGAATCCTGCTAACCACCAATGCACACCATGCTGAATGGTGTGTACTGGACACGAAAAAAAGGGTAAGGTTTAAGGCAGAGTATATAATCACGTAATAAATGAAATGTGTGAAATTGGGTAAGTTCTGGCAAAATATGAACAACAAATACCGACTCCTAAATACAGAAATGCGACAGATGACTTGGTAGGGATTACTGACTGCACATGCGAGAATTCTGAGGCCCTTGTATTAACAGTCCTTGAGAGATGAGAAGTGAACATATTTTTACACAACTGAGACAGCAGAATATAACATAAAATATTATGCAAGTGGAAACAACATTTTCGAAAATATCCCCACATACATTTCTACAAAAAAAAAATTACAACCAACGAAGATTTGGCCTCTGAACGGGTCACAATTGCCCAAACATTTTTTTGTGTGTGTAGAATATACGCGAACCCCCGCTATCAAATCCGTATAAAACATGGATATGCCAAGCTTACACACCCTCTCTGGACTCTCTCAAGGCGCATGCGTAGTACTACACGAAGTGGGGGTGGTGGTGGTAAATGACGTGAGTTCCCTTCATGACAAACTGGAAAATACATTCCCCATGATGAGCTACGCAACGCCATCTTACAAACACGGTGGCAGCTGGAAAATTCTACAACACAGTAATAAGATATAATATATACTCGCTCGTTAGGTAGTTACCTTGACAAGTTCAATTGATCTCGTTCGATGGTATCCCATTTTTAATTCGTAAAAAACAATGGCAATGGAGTTTATAAGAGCTGCTTTTCTTATCAGCCATACTGACTATTGATTTCTCATTAAGTCCACACCCTAATTTTGAGAGCTGAGGGTGGGCTAATAGCATTACAATGTGATGACTCAGCCCCTTTCTGTTAATAGCAGTAGGGTCAGGCGGGGAAATACGGACTAACTCTCTTAATTTATGCCACTATACCGAAAATACAGATTAATTGGAAAAGCTCTAGAGCTTTCACTGTTGATAGACACGATTCTGTAGCAACACACGCGGGCCTCCCAAGCACTACACGTGCTTGGAAAGACGGGAATACGTCACAGACGGTGGTGATAGCAACTTCAGTGTATTTATTTGTTTAAATCTTGTCAGTCTAATCAAAATAAAATTCCTATTAAATATTAAAATATTACTATAATTAACATTTAAATATTTAAAATATATTAAAATGATGTTCTCTATCGAAATGTTCGATTTACATTAGAACATCACTTTTCACACGACATGTTTCAGTTCCAAATGAACTATTTTATTGTATTTTACAATAAAATCTGGAAGAAAACATCATTTTGATATCTGATAAACATCTGACTAAAAGTTGCATTTAAGAAATTATATTTACGTTTATATAATTTATACACCTGAAGATAGTTCATTTGGAACTGAAACATGTCGTGTGAAAAGTGAATGTTCTAATGTAAATCGAACATTTCGATAGAGAACATCATTTTAATATATTTTAAATATTTAAATGTTAATTATAGTAATATTTTAATATTTAATAGGAATTTTATTGTGATTAGACTGACAAGATTTAAACAAATATATATTTATCACAATATGACGCAACTTTATCATTTCAGTGTATTTGCCTACGCTCTTTCTGGCTGTTAGAAAATGTAAGATTTGAAATCTGTTACTAAACATGGGGTAATGTGAGAACCCCAAACTATGAGCCTGTAACATTGTCAATTTTAATCCGTCCATAGTGCCGTTTGATACTAGGCAGTATCCTACTCTAAAGAACGTGTTTATGTTGACTGGAGACGTACCACTTCATGTATAACATCCTTATCGATTGTGAGCTACTGGTTTGTGACGCCGTGCTGTCTTGCAGGTGTCACAACCCGGATAATATCGACATACTCAAAGCCGCGAAAACCTCAAATAAAATAACGTTCATTTGTATCTATTATTTCTGTGAAAAACTTGAAATAGGAAATTCCAGCAAGATCGTGTGACACCTACTTTCCTCAGTTTGTTCTACCTGCATGCTGTCGTCAGCAGGAACTATCAACTAGTAATTATTTTTAAGCACCGTTATATCACACGGACACTGTCCGAATTTTCATCACAAACAGAATTTCGACTTTGGAATTCCACACTTTCAAGTCACTACCTTTAAAATGCAGGTCTTACAAAACTCCCGTTAGCATCTCCACTTACTTTCGTAACTGTTTCAGCTCGGCCTCCATGCAAAGCAATTTTTTTTTATATTATTTCCACATTTCCTCTTCATCTTGTCTTTCCCGATTCATCCAATTTCCTGTATTATACAATTTTAAGTTGCTTTAAATGTCGCGAGAGACAGCTGGTTAAACCAGTTACATTACAAATGAAAATGTTTTATATTCGGATTGACATCTCATGCTAGTTATAAGAGCGAAAAGGACACAGTAAAAGCAAGTTTTATAATCTCTACCTCTCAGGGAATATAAAATTCAGGATTTCTTCAGTAAAAATAATTCATGCTAATCACGATGTCCCTGAAGAATCTGAAACTCAACTAGTACCATCGACCCGTGTGACGTAGGTGAACGTAACGGCACGGAAGGGTCGTAGGATTTGACACACACTGGCCCTTTTATTCTACCTCTCGGAGAAGCAGTAAAACCATCGATTTCTCGTTCTTGATTCACCTCTGTTAGTTCAGCCCCAGGGGAAATAATGAGAGTCGCTGTTAAACGACCCGCAAATCTAAAACATGATCACTGATCAAATCGCACCTGTGCAACCTAATTAGCTCGGTTCAGCTGCTACTTCACAGCACAGGATAAAACCAAATTTCACAACGCAACTAGCATTTTGTCCCGACGTAGAACGGCGTGGAACAGTCAGGAGACGGCTTCTCACATCAGAGGAAGGGGTTTCTGTTTATGGTTGAAAAAGCAGCACTGATATGAGATTTTCTTTTTCCAAGGGCACAACAACACAGAACGGCTAGCAGCATCTATTGACGGAAAATAAGGATGAGTTGGTTAGGGCGTTAAGTCGCAACTATAGTAACCTGTCACCACAAGGCCTACACACACACACACGGAGGATGTCTGCGAATATGCTGAATAATCAGTCACAGACAACCGACAAGGGGTGTAAAACTCATCATAAAAATGGAGCATGTTATGAAATGTTACGCAGGGCACACGGACGGATTCTTTGGGACGACCTAAGCAAGGGGAAATGGATGTGACACTTCAAACTTGGAATGTCAGGAGTCTCTGTAGGTCAAAATGATAAGGGAAGAAAGAAACCACTCGAAAGATCAGAGGATAATATTAAAATTTATGCTAGGTAAATAGGGTAGGAGGTTATGTACATGACCCATCTGGCTCAGGACAGAGGCCGGTGGCGGGCTGTTGTGAACACGGCGATGAACGTTAGGGTTCGATAAGAAGTAACTAATTTTTTGGGTACCTGAACATAATATGAAATTATAAAGAAGTCTGGTCTATCCAATTAGTTACACAGAAAACATGTACTGTCCTACAATACGGATTCAAGAGAACAATCTCTTATTTATTGGTAAATTTTCAAAATTTAAGCCTGTAACTAACTGAAAACAACTTTTAATTAAAAACTGACAGAGACTAAGCCCTGTGGATGCTGGCAAACGTCAAAGCACCCCCGAAGAATTAAAAGACAACTGAAAATGTAAGCCCCGGAAAGGTCACTTGCTACACTGACGACTACATTTAAGCAAGTATCGCTACGTGGACCGAGCGCGTCAGCTGCGAGCATCCAGTGTCTGTCTGTGATCAAACCGTTGTGTTGTCATTTCACGCTTAATTTGCCCATGGCCTCCCATATTTCACTCTGTATTAGCCAATACCTGCCGTAATTTATAACTAACTGTTCAGCTATATACATATTTCACGATAGCTGCTCCCTCAGGCGGACAATTCTCTAAACATTCATTGTGAACTCAAACAAAGAGTATTGATCTCTAATATTTAACGATGTATCCCTGATATCATGGACGTCACTGTAAAATGTTGATTAACTTGACATACTATTTAGCAGGACAACTTCATATTCCACAAAGAACACAGAACGTTTTGCCTGAATTAAAAAGTAAAGTTTGTCCCACTATACGCCATGTAGGCGTTTGGGGTGAGAGGAGGTATAGCTCCTCTCTTCCTTGACCTCGGCACTAGATGGGGGTGAGTGGTCAGCATCACGCCTCGGCCGGCTTTACCCCTGGGAAAGGACCCGGGTACCCATTGTAGAGGAGGCTGGGTGGGCCCCAGAGCCGGTCTGGACGCAGAGGCTAGAGGAAAAATCCTCTGCCCCCGTCGGGGATCGAACCCCGGCCGTCCAGCCCGTAGCTAGTCACTATACTGACTGAGCTATCCCGGCTCATTTTGCCTGAATTAAGGAAATGGATTTTTACTCTGTGCCTAAACACGTGTTCGTTGTTATTTTTGCTAATTTATATTCCTGTACGAACCTGATGTTCATTTATAGCGTGTTTCAACCAGTGGTCCACGGGCCGGCTTAACTTGTTCCAGTTCACAAATTATACTTAGTCTCGTATTCGACCCTACATGTGCAAAGGTATGCAAAGCAATTATACTAAATTTAATAGCATTCCTTGCACTGGCTTCTTTCTTTGGTGTTCTTGAATGTTGAAGGTCATGATCGATTTTCATATTGCCCTCGCATCTAGATTTAGGTCTTCCAAGTGGTCTCTTGCCCTAAGGATTTCACCAGGTACGCAAAAGTTAACACATAAAACCAAAAAAAAAGTACTTTAAAAATTATATTTCAATAATTAGAACAATGTCAACTTTAAATCTATAAACGAAGCCATGTTTTAGACAAAAATTTGAAGAATAAATCATAGTAAGATTGTCTGCTTCAGTGATTTCTAAATAAAATACAAAAACTATGGCATTCCCTAACGATACAGAATTTTCGACTTAAATGAGAATATCTGTTTTATACTTGTGAACCCACGTAGAACCCAAAACTTGAAGCAGGTTTTTCTATTGTCCAAACTTTTGTGTTTCGCAACTGTGGAAGGCGGGCCGGGGGAATCCTTTAAGAGGGGTGGCCGTCTTGCTCTAATGCGTATAATCGCGCAAGTGCTGCTTGGAACTTCATTCCCACTTGTGCAGACGTGAGAGCATTTTTCGTTCTTCCCTTTCCGACTCCCGCATTCTCCCCTTAAACGACCCTTTGTTCCCGCCATGGTCCCTGGTATTGTGCACCTTATTACAGACTTCCGTTTGGCTAAGGAAATACAAAGCGAAACCAAGAGCAGTCAAAACTTTACAAACAATATTTAAAATGAAAAGAACTCCATATAAATCCCTTATGCAGAATGAATGGAGCGTTACCTCTAAGCTTCCACGCCTTGAGTCTTAAGCACGGGGACAACTTTGCTTTTACAATGACGTACGAAAGTATTTATGCTAAGTTCAAATCATACTTGGCTTTATGTTATTAGTACGCCATGGGCCTGTTGTCTCCAAAGAGTAAATCCTGGCAACTTTTATGCAGTCCTCCGGGACTTCTTCCTTCAGTTGAGTTGTCACTACAAACCTATCGGGCGTCACAGGTGATACACGATGGTTCCGCTCAGCCCTTCCTACATTCATGACCTTTCCAGTTTCTGTGATACCTCACTGATGCCTCGTCTTCTCGAACGGTCATCCTTTCTTAGCGCGTTCATTTCAGCGATAACCAAATCTGCCATGAGTTCATAACTCCCTATAATTTGAGGACGAATACAACAGAAATGTAACTCGCATTCTTGCACAGAATACAAGAGCTACAATTAACTTTACTGTCGATTGTACAACTCTGAGCTGTGTCTCCATGAGGTCTTGTAGATGTTTACCAACGTTTCGAATGGAACGTACTGCCACCACGTTAAAGGCATGTACCCTTCTCCGAAACGTCGGTAACCACCTGCAAGACGTTACAGTCCACAAGAAACAAATTCACATTTTTACCGCACTGCAAAACCTCAAATCCCATACAAATTAATACCCCGTTTCTGTCGAAACACAAAAGCTTCTAATAGAAATGTAAATCAATAAATAATTTAATGGCCTTCGGATTGTAACCACAATGCCATTCACGATTCATTCCAACAACAGCACACAACACAACTCCACCCTTTCCCGGTATTAACGCTGAAGTGCTATAAGTCTTCATACCAAGAACACGGAACAAGGATTTTCAATAATATTAGAGTAATTCTGGTGCCTTCCCGAACATGCATCACACATCTGACAAAGTTACAGCGATGTCGCGTGTCTTATTCGGTTCATTATTCATCTCAAAGCGACGTCTACGCGTACTCAGAACATTCCATTATCGCGCGCAAAAGCGACCTATCTTCAACAACAGTAAGTTTCAAATTAAATATTCAAATAATGTGACACCAGGGAATCGTATTGTGATCGGAGCAGACACAAGACACGAAATGTAACGCCTCCATCATCAGGGTACCTACAAAAAAAACCCTGAAGATGATGACGATAAGTTGCTCCGAAACAAGGGGTTTCCTCATCTGCAACTCGGTTTCTCGAGTCCGACCTTTACGTTCAGTGGAGCGCGTAATTTCACTAACAATGCTAGCAGGAAAGTTGTCTAAGTACGAAGTTCCTCTTCATGTAATTTTCTCTAGTCCGTGTATCTACCTCAGGCCCAGACATTTTCCTCGGCGATTTGTTTTAAAACAACCATCATGCAACAGAACTGATTTGTAATTGGATCAAAAGAAACTTCTGGTAAGTGTCTCAATTATCTTATTCGTGTGTTATTTAATTACACAACATCGCTTACCAAAGGGCAACTCGAAAGGCGTGTGATATATGGGGCCATGAAAAGTTTAGGTATGCCTACCAGTACGGAGTTTAGAACATCCGAGGAAAACCACGAAAAATCTCAGTCAAAATTAGCCCCTCGAATGAAACGCGTAGCTGCTTCCTTAAAACTGCGTCCGAATGTGTAAAATGAGTGTGCTGATATGCAACTGTAAGCGGAAACGTTAATGCCCATGTGTATTATCGATTACTGAACAGCTTTCCACAACTGTTTCAACGTGGTTGGTCACGTCTAACTCTCCCCCCACCCCCGCGACCTTAATTCCTATTATATTACTCTTTGTGGGTTTTAAAAAACCCCGCCTACCACAACGACCCTCATAACAGTGTAAGAATTACAGGCAGGAATCGAAACAACTTCTGGCAACATCGATTCATGGAAAATCGCCATACCTGAGATCTTCAGCAACGCTGCAGCGCGCATTTTCGTGCAAATACGTGCATTTAAAACCGTGTCGTTTATTTCTGATAACTCTGCGGTTATATAGACGGATGATTCAGACATATGATCTCACGAGATCCACAATTCGAAAGCATATATCATCGTCTTTCCTTAAACTTCTAAAATTAAAATTATCCGTAGCTTGTGAAGTCACTGTCATGTCGTAACGTTAACTAGTAGGCTAATTTTAAAGCAGGAACTTCAATCTACACATTAATGCGCATGACGTTACTTTATGATAATCTGTACGCCACTTTCTATGTACACGTGGTCCATTCTCGTGACACGAAGCACCGCCTCTCCTCGGATTGTACAGAGAGCTCCGCGGTGACGATCCTAAACTAAGGCACGTCCAGCCTCCACCCCGAAGTATGTCACAGCACCATCAGTGGAATGTATTTTGGGAGCGCTTTCATGCCCGAAGGCAAAGCCACCTAGTGAGTGAGTCAGACAGTGATTTAACCCTTCAGAGCCCGAAGTCCATCCGAGGAACATTAAACATTCAGGCCCTACCCAAAGAAAACACAACCCGTTTCCATGACTACGATCAACTGGTTAATGCTATTTAAAGGGCATGATCACTGTTTATTCTGAATAGGTCCATGTGTCAACGTAATACAAAGCTGTCGAATATTAAAACACACCGTGGGCCATTCCTAGTGGTGGGCTTGTAACCAGGCTACAATGACAGTTTCTGAAACTCATTTCATCTGATTGCTACCCAGCTGCGAGGATTACGAAGACGGAACTACAGAAAACAGCACCCGATTCGCCACTGAGTTCAGTTCCAAACAGCCAATTCCCTCCCATTCCTGTTTTATTAAACAACTCTGTATCAAATTCAAAACATCAGATCACTGCAAGACATAACTGGAAAAATTAAGATTCCTTGTAACTACCTGCAGAGATCCATCTTCTTTACGAATTTAGGAAATAATTTTTACTCGTGAGTCGTTTGGAAATATTTCAAAGCGACCGGACACCAAGACCTCACGGCAGATATATTAACAACCTACAAATATTATTCACACTGACCGAACCCAAAGACACGTAAATAGAATTATTAACACATAATTCATACAAAAAAATCCTAAACTCTGATTGGTGTTGAAGATGTTGAGACATGTGGTGTGCCATCACATTTAAAATTTCAACTATGTAACTTTCCTTATTCTTAATTTTAAGTCTGTCTGTGCTCCCACACAGTGCTCCAGAATTAAGCTTGCACACAAGTAATGCACAAATTAATGAACATGTTTACATTTGGTTTAAATGTATGGGATGCCACAAAGAATTTTGCTAATTGGCTAGTAGAATCAGGCAGTAGACTTATTTATGGAGCCCTGGTACTACAGATTCCCTTTTACCGCAATATTTTATAAGTTACACCACATTTTAACAAGAAATGTCACTTACTAAGCACTAAAAAGTGAAAACTTGTTGCCAGACCTCAATAAACTATAAAACAGGGAGACTTAACAAGTTTATGTCGCAGAATGACGATGGTGTTATGATGGTATCGACAGCTGCACAATCGATAACGTTGATTCTGTCACTCATCAACACAAAAGCGAGAAGTACACGCATACTATCCACAACTTTTCAACTTCTGTGGAGTGGGAAATGCGGTGCTTCTGGTGTCGCTGTTAGCACCAATGTCCATTTTCTCAACGCTTCAAATCAAATTAACCACATAATTGCCTTTTCCGCTTGTTCTGTTCTAGTTTTAACTTGTATCAGTGTTGTCCGAGCGTAAATAAGGAAAAAATAACACTGGAGACATTTCGATTAACGGGTAATAGAATCTGATTACATTTTTATAACATAATTACAACGACTGTCGAAAAGGCATAACAGAGAGAATGCTAACCCGAGCCAGCTGAATCCAGTCCACACATAGTCACTTAAGACCCGTTATAATATGATTATCCGCCACGGTGGTCTAGCGGTTAGAACGCTGGCCTTGTAATCCTGGGGGGGGGGGTGTCTCTGGTTCGATTCCCGGCGGTGCCCGAATTTATAATAACTTGTGTTGGGCAAGGCCGTGGTCTAGGCAACACGGGGGCTTCCCCGGTTTCTCCGTGGCATCCCAACAATTACTCCATTCACACACAGAAGAAGGCAATGGCAAACCACTTCTGGATCATCTGCCAAGAACGTATATGAACAGGTCCCAGTCCGAGAAAAGGATGGAAGGATCCTGTTCATATGGACCTGTCGTCAGACAGAACACTAAATAAATAAAATAAATAACATGATTCTATTGTTATGAAACTAAACTAACTAACTAACTAGATGGCTTACCGAACCCGAAGGTTCAACACCGAATTAACCAAAGCCCTCCATCAATATTATTAATCAAGGGACGAGCATTTATATCAACTTCGGCGGATATAACATTCGTCTACTGAATCAGACCACAGAAAGATCTGTAGTCGCATGCTTATTACGAAAGCCAAATCACACTCTTCAGTTTTGCCTCCTTCCTGGCAATGATACGTCCAAGTTAAACTCACGTGTTAGTCACAAAAAAGCATCTATGTATACTGTAAGCAAGGTCAATGGTTGGCTATGTGGCGAGAAACGATCTTTTCCTTCAACAGAGCGCGTTGCTATGCGACGACACCATTCTGTTAATTAGGCAGATATTTCAGAGCCCTCACGGGCTAGATAACCACTGGCCTTTGTCGGGATAAAGTTGACTTTTTTCGAGCAATGCACTATTTAAACAGACAACTGTCTCGGACATAGTGGACTTCTCTCGTTACCCCCCCCCCTCCCTCCCCACTTGTTAATTCTCAAACCGCAAAGTGAAAGCAGGCCACGTACTTGGCGAAACACTTCAATCCGGAGATCGTAGGTTGTGGTCCGGGGCGGAGGGTATGCGGCGGGAGGGGAAGGGATCAAATAATTCCTAATCGCGATCACAGAACGGAATAAATAATTCAACGAAAACGTTTCAACGCCGAAATAAATTATATGGAGCAGAAAATAATGCGCTTGGCGTGCGATTACACTCTTGATACATTATTATTAAAACGTCACTGTAATATGAAACCTCATCTTTTAAGGTACGTGATCCACATACAGCAAGAGCAAAGCTCCATTCTATTACGACCCAGCCTCTTGTGTAAAAAAAAGATTTCCTTGCGTGGATAATGGAGTCAATGCCGCTCAAGTGGCATTACGAATACCAAACGGATCTCACACCACGAGGAACGGGGTTCGATGTCTGATAGTGCGGGATTTCTCGTGCACCAACACGCACAGACGCAGAGTGGGGAAATTTTTATATTTCTCTCTCTTCGTATTCAACGCTGTGACCGTTAAATAACCTTAGCAACTCTTTAAAAGCAAATGAACGGAGCAAAGTAAATACATCTTCAAGGCGACTGAAGTCATATTCCTCCCAACGCACCCGGGGGGGGGGGGGGCGAGAGAGAGAGAGAGAGAGAGGAAAACTCCACATTCATTAAGAATCCACTTTAATTTTAACCTCATATCCCCCTTTTGACATCACATGTCCCACCCATCGAATTCTCCATGATTAGATCGCTCAAATATTTGGTGAAGAATACAAACACAGATAAAAATTGCTTAATTTATCTTGCAAGATGGCAGACTGCATATAAAATCGTCTGCCTCTCCCCCCGAATACGTACACGAATGAGCCGGGATGCCGCATACAGCCACTCGCAGTCTTGCGATATTCCAATAACCTTCAGAACAGTCAGATCAAACTTTACATTAAGAGATACGAAGAAATTTGCCAAGACTTTTTTCTATCATACGTCGCTAAGTTCTCAAAATGTTTCTGCTAAACCGTATGACTCACGTTCACGGAAATTACACTGGACGCATCCTTAAGATTAGAAAAAAAAATCCTGTCGTCTTAATAAATTATACTCCAGGAACGTTAAAAAATGGTACAATAACACAAATGAAAATGCCAAGGCGAAAAAAAAAACTGTCCCGGAGAAGCGAAAATGTGAAGTCCTCTGTGATAAGTGTAGGAAGAAAAACAAAGAAGGCGTGTGATCCACAACACGAAAGCTCGAGGAAGTTAAAAATGTGAGTGTCGAATAAAATAAGAAGACAAGACATTTTAAAAAATTGTCTCTGAAGAAAGAAAGTTTATATCGTTGGAGCCATGGCATCTCCCATGCTATTACGCAAATACAACGCGTTTAAAAATTTACGCGGGACACGGCAATGTTACTATGTCGGTTGAAGGACCAACAGCGTTGAAACAGTTAAGTAGCGTCAGAAAGGTATAAGAGGTTGAACATGACTTCGATCATTTCAATAACCTTGTACCTAAAGTATATTTTAAACGTGGTTATTTTAAAACTCTGAAGCAAACTTCATATAAACAATATCTTGAAATTCAGTTCTTACCTCAAAGAGAACACGACACGTCTCCATGACAACGATCAACTGGTTACAGAAATAATCGCTGTTTTCTTTGAGAATCACATTAACAAGTAAGTACACTCGGTGCAAAAAACGTGGAGTACTGAAAGTTGAAATCGGTGGTACATAGAATAACCACTGTGCATTAAATGGTTGAACTACGACCAGTTTCTGGGTTGAGATACGTATCTCTTTCCCCTTTCTTCGCACTTACGATTCCTCGTCTTCAACTGCTCTCTCTCTCCCTCTCTCTCTACGTGGAAATAGAGATCAAGATAAATACACTGAACAAAGAAAACTAAACGAACCTGGTAAAATCCAAAAGACTCAGTGTTATTTTTCTTGTAGAAAAAAAAACTTATTAAAGGGCAGGCCGACCTTTAATTATATCGAGTGTTCATGGACCGCAGCGCCACGCTATCTGGAGCGACTGAATGCGAATTTACTTTACTTCTCCACAAATAGCCTGCTGAGCTTCGGGACTGTAACGCTCAGAGCCCTTCTTAAGAAGCTCATTGTCACTCCGCTAGTGAAGGAATTTTTGATCTTTTATAAAACCCGAAGATTCATATCCGTGTCCACAAGAGCAGGCCATCGGACTCTACCCTGAGTCAGATGAATCAAATTAACACTTCCTTCAGATTTTATTTTAATATTATCCTCCTCTCTATTCCGAGGTGCGTGAAGTGGGCCCTCTCCTTCGGGATTTGCGACCAAAATTGTATGACTGTACTTTTCTCATCTCTATACGCGTTACAAGCCCTCAAAGCTCTTCGTCGATAACAAAAACTGATCATTCTTTTGCTATTTTCCGAATTTTATAAGAAAAGATTAATCATCTTCAGATTTTCGTGTCAGTCCGCGTCGAACACTGAAAAACTTTTCGACCAATAAAAGTGTGACAAACCCCTCAAATAATTTTCTTTTCATTTAGAAAGAAGAATAAAGATACAAGTTAGGCAACCCCCCCCCCCCCCCCGGTGAAAAAAACATCGCGATACTGCAACGTAAATGGGGCGTGGAAGCAGGCCTCCAGGCATTTCAAATCTCACTATTAGTACCAAGTTCCGACAGCTTTATTACAATGCACAATCACAAGTACTTAAGTAAGTCTACGTAGGGGACCAAGTTTCACGTGCACATAAAACAATTGGTAGGCCTACAATTACGGCTTTGTCATCGTATGAAAACAGTTGAAAAACCGACAAAACACGTTCCATCGCAGCTTTGCGCACCAGATATTGATGGAAAATAACAGAGAAATATAATAAGCTACTAGTTGGTCGCTGTTGACGTATTTCAGGCCCCCCCCTTTTTATTTATTTAGTGTTCTGTCTGACGACAGGTCCATATGAACAGGATCCTTCCATCCTTTTCTCGGACTGGGACCTGTTCATATACGTTCTTGGCAGATGATCCAGAAGTGGTTTGCCATTGCCTTCTTCTGTGTGTGAATGGAGTAATTGTTGGGATGCCACGGAGGAAAACTCCGTGTTGCCTAGACCACGGCCTTGCCCAACACAAGTTATAAATTCGGGCACCGCCGGGAATCGAACCCGAGACCCCAAGGCCAGCGTTCTAACCGCTAGACCACCGTGGTTCTTATTTCAGGCCTTACGGGATAATATATACGACTGTATCTTCGCTACTTTAAATTTTCCCGTCATCAGTGACATGCTATTTCATATTAAAGTATAAACAGGAAGTTGTATAAATCATAACTTCGTCAGTGCATTGTTTGTCGACCAACAGGTCTTTCTTCCGGTCAACAAAAAGCAGAACTTCAACTAGAACAGCAAGACGGAGACGGTGACATGGTGGGCCTCGGAGTATTACAAAAACATGCGCGCAAATGATCGCCGTTAATCCGGACGCGTCTGTTAGTGGCGCCACGACGCCATCGATCGCCCCTACAACAACCCACGCCTCTGGGACTTAAAGCTCCTTCCGAACGCACCAGCGTTTTGCATCTTCTGTCTAACATCCGCGCAACGTCTGCTCCTGGAGATAAATGTCCCTCACATACTGCCTCAGGAGACCCTGAGATAATTTACTGAAAGTGTAATTCATATACGAGTCACAAGACGTTTTTCATATATCTTACCACCTTCAATTTCGTGTATAACATAACAATAATAATTTATTAATACAACCTTTCGCCACTTTCATCTGCATTCAGACACAAATATAAATTATGCATTTGTAATTTTTAACCCCCATGCAGCAGGGTCTCTGAGAAGCTTATAGTAGCTCAGCTACTCAAATAATTCGTCTTTTACGAAACCCAAAGGTTTATTTTCGTGTTTAAAAAAAAAAAAAAAAAAGACCGTCACTAGTCCATCATGAGCCACATGAAACAAGTCACATCCACATATAAATGCCTGCCTGAGATTCGTATTAATGTTATCCTACCATCTATACCTAGGTCTCTTCAAGCGGTCTTGTTCATTCAGTTTACAAAGATAATTACACGTTTCTGTATATAATGCCCGCTCGTATACTCTTCTTGTATTTGCATAAAAGTTATCAGAACAACTTCACACGTTTCAATACAAGATATAAGAACGCCATTTGTAGGCTCGTTTAAACATTATTCCCATGCTCAATGTCAAATGTCTGCTTAATAATTTCTCAATACACATTCGGTGCGACCATAATGTTTTAATTTACATTACAAGAGCAACAAAACTGAAGGGTTGTGTAAAACCTTGTAGTTTGGAGATTTGTCCACAATGCATTTTTAAACATTTTTTTTCATGAATTACTTTTTTCCAATAACAAAAAATTACCACGTTTAGCAGTTTTTATCCATCTCTCTGTTTGTACAATGGGGAAAAACGAAGCAGCCTGTCTTAGGTAACAACAAGGGATGTCCATTGCCACAGTGCACACGTACTTGGGAGTCGTTCGAAGGGTAATACAATATGCCATAACTTTTTGAGAGTGAGAAATGAATTAAGAGTAATATTAAAATGGGTCTGAGGTGCGAGGGCATGGCCTGGTGAATCAGGGTATCGACCAGAGGCAGACCTTAGAGTTACATAAGGCGGACGATATCTTGACTACGTAACTATTGATTTCTCAAGGATACTGTTGCACGAACAAGCGAGTTATTAATTACTGTGTTGTTATTAGTGCCCTAGTGAAGTTACTTGATATTCCTGTTTCCCACAAAGAACGCCTGTAATTTAATATTGAACAAATTAAAATATGCACCTTTTCAACTCGTGTCACAAAACAAAAGTGTATTAAGTTGAAGTGACTTGTGAAGACAGCAGTAAGTCTGTGTACTCTCTGATCAATGAAGTGGCACTCTTTAGCAGTACAAGTAAAATAGGTCAGTCAGGTGAACTCCGTCACACTTACCGACTGATGGGAAATGTCCTCAGATCAACTTATTTCATTCGTGAGACGAAACCTTGTAAGAGGACAACTGATCCTTTGAATTAATATAAATCTGAATATTTAAATGTAGAAATTACAAAAAAAAAATCAAATAAAGCTGTAGACTAAACTTTAAATTTTTCTTGTGTGTGTGTATGTATGTGTGTGTGTGTGTGTGTGTGTGTGTGTGTGTGTGTGTGTGTGTGTGTGTATATATATATATATATATATATATATATGTTAATGCAGTTGAATGTTTTACAAAACGTAACCCCTGAAATAACTTGAGTAACGAAATTAAAACGAACTCTGCAAACTAAGCACTAATTAGTTTGACATAAAACTCCTAATTAGTTTAATCTATTGAGCAGCAGAGCACTCCAAATTCATTTCTAACACAAATCCAGAGCGAAATAGACCTTACGCACATTTCTTAACGCCGTTCACTGTTTCTTCTCTGGTAAAAGCGAATGCATCGACTTTCAGCCTCCACGCCTCCTTTAAACGCATTTCGTAGTAGCTGTCTGCATCGTGTGCGTGAAGGGCGGTGATGAATGTTGACTGGATATAAAGAAAGACGAGAGATTTTTCTGCAGAAGTATGTCTCAGGACTACCTGGCATCTTGTCTCTTCTCCGAGAACATCCGAGGATGGTAATTTTCGGTCCTTGTAAATTCCAGGAAAGGATGTGGTGTTTTAAATTCTACCTAAACGGCGCAGAGCTGTTGAAAAACTGACTACGTGCGTGGAAAAGACTTAGCAATCTTAAAATTCGTCACAAAAAATATTAAATTTACTTGATGATTACCGAAAGCACCCATTCCTTTTAAAATGGCGGTATTATTAAAAAAACATGTTAATTTACTATGCACATCTTATGAATATAAAATCTCACTGACCAATTTGCATTACCGCCTTGGCACCGCAAAGTGACTGTATTTCATCTTAAAGTTTCCAAACAGCAACACAGCGTTAATTTTCAAAGGCACTGACGATGGTGAGTTACAATCGGGAATACTGAATTCTTGGAAGGAAGCAGATCCAGCTTCCGAAACATAGTGCTATTTTTGAAAACCAGACGTTGGACAGAGTCCAAGAATTTAATAATCCCGAACAATACAGAGGTGTAGCGATCGCTTTATGCACTACAAATATTTACTATGGTCGCCTAGCAACCATAAGAGAAGAGAAGAAACGGATAACTGACGGAATGCAAAAACAAATCGACATATTACATTATTCATTATCCATTCGACATGCAGTTTAACAAAGTGCGTAATCAATCTCACGCTCCACTCGCCTTTATTCGCACTAGAGAAAATCTGAATGTGCCACACAACTAGGCGTAATGGCGAAGAGAATTTTACCGGCCCTACAGGAAACCAAATTCTCGGTGGTCATCCAGTTCACAGCCGGCCACTTTGCTGAGATACGGCGGTATTTAATAGGAAATACATCACAGTTTCAAGACGATGACTCTGTGCAATAACAGACAGCCATCACATGAAGACTCGATATGTGAACTGCTGTACGAGAAGCGACTTCCTGTCGACATCAAAATGCAACACACGTTCAACTGACAGCATGGCTCTCCCTACGTCTTCTGCTGAGCTACTCAAGAACTTGTCCTATGGACTATAATTACACCCTCAGCGAAGATTAAATCAATGGACTGTCCCCGAGATAGGAAATCCACCGCATGTCATGGTTCACCCAGAAAACACCGTACACCAGGTGACCGCTCAACTTTTTTGAAAATCAACATCTCTAATACAGCTTTATCTAACAAATTAAAATGATGTCCCGATGTGTGAATTTCTATAAAAAAAATCACAAGTAATTATGTGCTAATTAACGGAAGTTTATGCTTTGAAATGACAAAGGATCTTAAAGAAATTCTATTTAAGAGCTAGGGTGGATGAAGCTGGCTCAGGGCAGATATCAGTGTCCAGTTCATACGAGGTTAATAAACTAACCGGTTCCATAAAATGCTATGAATGTGTTGACTGACTGAGTCAGCAATTATTTATTAACTACCCAAGAAGGGACCTCCTCAAAGGAATTAGTTAAGTTTCCAATCAAACTATCCGATGCGTTCACGGCCACAAGAACAAAAGCACGTGAGTAAATCATAAACAACCACCGCCTTCTATAAAGTTTTCCTACCGTAGAATTGTACTACAGAATACTTCAGCAAACTGAGAACAAAGCTGAACGATAATTAATCAGTATTTATAAGCAAAGGACTCGAGGAACGGAAACATACATTTTCTCTACGTGTGAACTTGTTAACATTTTTCGTAAATTTCTGTAATGTAAGTAAAGCTTTCACTTACAAGCGTTTAAGATAAATGCAGTTCTTTGCAGTCTCTACTGAAGAAAATAACATCACATCGCAGTAAAATGGTATCTGCTTATCTATTATCTCGCGTTCATACAGGTTTGTTGAAAAGAAGGTGATCTTCAGCCTCGTGAAATATGGGCTCCGGGCGCACTACATTACGACGACGACACAAGGGTAATTCCAAGCGCGGATACCGAAGGCAAGTACTATTACGCCAGCCATGCGGGAATAGAATTGGGAATGAAGGCGACATTATTCGTATTAACAGCCGGTGCGTAAAAACACTCAAGTCAAAGCACTGCAAATCTCAAACAAAGAAGATTTGTTTCGAGAAAAAATATTATGGTTTGCATTAACTTTAGGCAATTATAGAGAAAATCGCTCCAAATAATCTACAGGAAACAGGGCCAGATATATAGCAACAATTTGCCCAGCAGTTTTTGCCCCCTTATTTATTTATTATTAGTGTTCTGTCTGACGACAGGTCCATATGAACAGGATCCTTCCATCCTTTTCTCGGACTGGGACCTGTTCATATACGTTCTTGGCAGATGATCCAGAAGTAGTTTGCCATTGCCTTCTTCTGTGTGTGAATGGAGTAATTGTTGGGATGCCACGGAGGAAAACTCCGTGTTGCCTAGACCACGGCCTTGCCCAACACAAGTTATAAATTCGGGCACCGCCGGGAATCGAACCCGAGACCCCAAGGCCAGCGTTCTAACCGCTAGACCACCGTGCCCCCTACAAGCAGAAATTGTTTCTGAAATATTATTTTATATGATATATAAGAATACATTTTTCAAAAACATGTGACCATGGTTACACAGGAATTCTGGTAAAGGCATTTGTAGATGAAGCTTAATTACATGTTTGAGTAGGAGACCCTACACACACAACAAACGTTACTCGACATTTAAAGTTACGTTTGAATGGTCTAGCCCTGCACACTTGAATCAGGAGGGCTGATTCGAATCCCGATCGAACAGCGAGCTATCCTGATTGATGATGACTCATCCATCAGCTTCTTCATGCGAAAGTCGGGAAAGTGCCCTGAAACAGGTTTCCTTTCCGGAATAATCTAGTCAACATTCATGACAACATTCCACACACTGTACAGTCATAACCTCTGCGGTTGATACATCATTCTCGGTAATATTGATTGAGGGAACCTTGTCTACACAAGATACGGAGAAATTTTCTGCAATACTATTATAAGGCTATGGAACATTTCTTCGCGCCAAATCCGTGTAACACCGATTTTTCCCTCCGGAGACGTGCTCTCGACTGATCGCCCCTAGGCAGCTCTTCACACGCCACACAGGAACCCGCATACCACGACCACCCACATCATGTTACAAGGATGCGACCATTCAGGTGAGACAAACATCTACGTCACTGCAATCAGATATCCGAAGACGGTAGAGAAACATGACGACATCTAAATTGTGTGTGAACAGTTCACGTCAGCGTGTGCAGAAATTCAGTCACCCATCACATCAATCCACGTCTATCGACTTATTTGTGCGTAACAGTCTTGTGTATCTCTTCATCCATTTGTCTGTCTACGTATTCACCCAACCAAGCATGAATTTATCTAACACTCGGTTCACTTATCTATCCATTCACCTATCAATTCACCTACCTATCTGACCAGTGAGCCGGAATAGCTCAGTCAGTACAGTGACTAGCTATGGGCTGAACGACTAGGGCTCGATCCCCGACAGAGGCAAAGAAATCTTCCTCTAGCCTCTGCGTCCAGACTGGCTCTGGGGCCCACCCAGCCTCCTCTACAATGGGTACCGGGGTCCTTTCCCGGGGTGTAAAGCCGGCCGGGGCGTGATGCTGACCACTCACCCCCCATCTAGTGCCGAGGTCAAGGAAGAGAGGAGCTATACCTCCACTCCCCCCAAGCGCCTACATGGCGTATAGTGGGACTGCTTTGTTATTTTACCTAAGTAACCATCTACCTTGCTGATAAATGCCTTTTTATAAGATGCAAAACTGTAGGCAAGTAAGACTCCGTTTTACATGGACGTCACTTTAAATGATAGCAGCTGGCTCGACATTTCTTCGCAGTCTAGCCGATATGCAAATCGGGTACCCGACGTCCGAAGGTTTCTTTCTAACGATGGTGCGACATAATCTGTAAAACAGTTGTATTATCTGAAGCTTTCACGGCGACTAAGCATAATGAATTATTCTCGGGCTACCAGACCTGTCAGATGGTTAAATGGAGAAAATATCAACGTTTCGAAAACCATCTTCTTCCTCGTCCTAAGGGTACTGAAGATCAGTTCACCTGACACGACTGCTAGCCCTAGAAGAATTCATTATGTAAAACTGTTGTTTTGAACTTCGTTTATCGTAAAGATTACGAAAGTATAATGCCACGACGTTTCGGAAGCTGGATTCTGTTTCCGTCTTCAGGTCTGAGGCCACCTCAACCAGAGGGCCTAAGGGACTCGGTTTGTCATTTTCCTTACTTCACCTGAAGACGTAAGTAGATCCAGCTTCCGAAACGCTGTGATTTTATTTATAATTTAGACCAGTGGTATTCAACCTTTTTTGTTCGGGTACCCCCATATAATTTCTCTTCAATTTTGTACCCCCAAAGTTGTTGATGTATAATTCAAGTTATACATAGTATATAATCTACATCTAAAATAAATTAAATAAATTACATTACTGATTATTCAATGTTAATCATAAAATATTTTTTTTATAAATTTCACGTACCCCCTAAGATGTCTTCGCGTACCCCAAGTTGAATACCACTGATTTAGACGATGGACAATGTCCAAGAAAATATTTCTTCAGATTACAATCCAGAAACCTCTTCAATACGAGAGAAACTGCAAGTCTTGAACTTACAGAGATACGACGTACGCTCACAAAAGAAAAAAAAATATATTAGGCTTGCGTTGGTACTGGAAAACGCGTGTAACTCAAATGAACAAAAGCAATGTTTTTATCTGGCATCTCCAAGAAATGGTTTATTCTGGAAAGATACAGTCTTCTGATGAATAACTCTAAAATCTGAAGCGCTGGACAGCGTGACAAGTTACTCTGTCCGGCCTGTATCGCGTTCACGCTGGACGTCAAAGCTTCTGGCACGTGCTAAAAACTGAAGTGTCAGGTTTCGACAACGCCGAGAGACCTCTCGAAGACGAAACAGTTTTTTTTATTCAACCGGTCCAGCGAGATAGTGTCGCAACGCCCACAAGAGTGGAGAATTATGGGTCTGACGTCAGGAACACTCAAGAGAATTAAATAAGCACGGAAGCCGTGTCGAACACACTTCTGTTGCAATACGTCAATAATATCTCGAGGACAAGAGCGCCATAGTGGCAATTTTTTGTTGCAGCCAAGAGCTCTAAAATATTCATGACGACGAAGTGTGAGGGAAAAAAAATCAGTTTTCCTCGGTGAGACTTCGGGTTTCTCTGGCGAGACGTGTGTGAAAATCACTGTTTGCTGTTATTTTGCGCTGAAGAGTCTGTAGAAGGTTTACCGATGTTACAGGTCCCTGGGTGCAGGGCAGTAAACACTTCTGAAACGTCAGTCAATTTCTACCAGACTACACGGCACAGTGCGATCGCCCTGATGATGGAGGCAGGAAGGACCTCTGAAACGTCGGTAAACTTCAACCAGAATCCGAAACTTCACATTACTCTCGGGCATTCTGTATTTGGGCATAAAGATGGACTGCTTTGTTAGGTAAAGAACAAACAGCGATGTACCATGCGTAATGCAGGCTCTACCAAGTCTGTCGAACTCGTCTGGTCTCTGCGACTACAGTTCACGTGTGTCATTCTGAAAACAACCCTCGTCCCAACTCAGCAAAATAAACTCCACTTCGAAAAAGTTTTAACGAAGCACTGACGAAAGAAAAACTCGCAGAATTTTATTTTCCGATGAGTCGGGAGGATGTGAAGTGTATAATGAAAATAATCCTAATCAGCACTTCTGAACGTCCGTCCACAATTGACCGCCTTGATATTCTGCCCGTTTAACACAAATACTGTCAATAATCAGAGAACAGCCAGGCAATTACATTTAACGACAGAAGGAAGGCTCACTTACTCCTACGAGGTTGAAGACGTCAACAGCCAGGACTGAAGTTTAAACCCTGAAGACTGTGATAGAGATTAAGGCTTTGACCGGGATGTTCTTTTGTTAAATCTTATGTGGTACCGCCTGATTCGACTTCTAATGGTTAAGTGAAGTGTTTTCTTCGCGGTACGGTCTGGATTCGTAAATATTATGAAGACGAGCTTCGGCTTCAAAGGGTTAACCAGCTGATTTTCGTAATGGTGAGGTGTAGTGTTTTCTTCGCGGTACGGACTGAATTCATAAATAATATTCAGACGATCTTCGGCTTCAAAGGGTTAATCTGGAAGACTAAACACTAGTTTCTCTGTCGTATTTGTTATTAAAGTAACATTCAAACGTAAGAATACAGTACGGAAATCAAACTGTTAAATAGCAGACAGCAAGACCATCGATTTATCAGGAGTAAAGGAAACCGTGGAAACAAATGACAAGTCGGAGGAAAAACGAAATACGTGCGGCTCGGTGCTTCGTTGTTTCGTGCAGAATATGCAAATGCCATTCACGATGCATTTCCTTCCACACGAAATTTCACATTCCAGAAACCACTGTTTCATGAGTTGGTAGCACTGCCATATATCTGATCTCCCTTGAAAGCAGCTGTGGTCATTACAGCGCCATACTGTTTATAGCCAATATGACAGCCTACTGACAGAGACCGATGGCGGTCTCTTGTGAACACGATAATGAAAGGCCTGGGTTCATAAAAGGTGGGTAATTTTACTTCCTGAGCGACTACAAGCTTTTCAAGAAGGGCTCCACTCCATGGAGATGGGTGGGGCATTAACTTCGTCTGCCGACTTGAAAAATTGCCTTAATAAAACCATCTGACGCTTTACTGTTATCGTTTTTAAAAGTGCGAGTCAGTTAACGTGAGTTATCATCATCAAATAGAAGCGACTGTTCATTAAAATTTCTGCAAACATACCAAATCGTGTCCTGGATTGTTCATCGTTTTATTAAGTACGCATCACGCCATACTTTGATAAGGATCATGTTTATTATAGCCACTGTTCTTAAAATAGTCATGAAAGAACTGTAATTACACCACAGTCATTACGAGTCTTGTGTAGATGTTGAATGACGTAAATGTTTATTATACGTAGCGAATTGGTGCAAATAAATTGGGGGAAAGCAAAACACTCAAATGAAACAGAATTTCAAATATACTCCTGCGCTATTTGTACAGACTTATCAAAGAGAGTTATGAAACGGTGATACGCAGAGTGTACTACTAATGTACATACCAATTCAATGTAGCCTTTTATTGAATACACGCATTTCTGTCCGTGAGAATTCTAGTGTAACGGGACTAGCAATCTGGTCTGAATTCTGATATTTCTACAAAGAGGAATCCAACTCGATACTACCCTTGGTAAATTTTACCCTTTACTACGGGGCATCAAGGCTTTCAAAGCCTTTCAGAATTCACAGCTGGAATATTTGGAACTTCAGGTCCCGTATAGGTGTGCCTTCTATGAGATAAATTAGTGTAAAAACATACGTTGAAATTCAACGGGGGATGACTTCTTTCGTATCTTAATCTCTCGCCCTGTTTCTTCCACTCATTTGTCCCCGTCGTAAGTCACATTTATCTCCTTCTCTCCAAAACACGCCATCACAAGACGAATAATGACGAGTATACGCCAAGTCACGTGGCTTCAACTTTGACGTCGAGGTCAGCTCCCATTTAAAATAGTTCACAATCGAACATCAAACGTAATTCGGATTGTGTACTGTGTATTCACGAGATATCTGACGTAATTATTAATGTGATCACGTCAAAGTAGGGTTACTCTGAAAAATAATGCATAGCACGAATGGGCGGATAAGAATTACATACAAAACTTTAGCCGGAAAATCTAAAAGTAAGATTTCACTTCAGATACCCAGTACAAATGAGAGCACAATATCAAAATGGATCTTGGAACATCGCTCGTTCAAACGAGCACACAATTCAGTCCTCAAAAAACAAAATTGGGGTACCAAAGGGACATGAAGAAGGTGGAACTGCGGTAAATATATTTACCAATGACACGGAATACGTGGGCGCAGATTACACATTCATGTACAGTCCTATAAGCACCCACACGCCGAACTATTACTATTCCGCACACAAAGCAAGGGAAAACGCGGATGTTTCCAGAAAGGATGTGACCAGGTTGTCGGGCCACTACAAACATATATATACACGTAGACCTACAAAGATGCAGAACCGAGGTAAATACAGCATGTCCCAAAAACACGCTTACTCATTATAATATGGAACTATTACTACTACTTTTATAGTTTAAATGCGTCATGTTTGTGTTTTAAAATTCAAATATATCATATAATTCAAGTCTATACACAAACTTTAAATTGTTGATGTTAAAATTTAAAATTAATATTGATATTTTGCGCTATTCATCGTTATTACGATGTTACAGTATTGCGCTTTATACTACTACATGTTTCAATGCATAGCATCATAATTATTACTACTACTACTACATTCTGCTGTGATTTTAAATCGTTTAAAAACAAAAATATTAAACTGAACCGCTCATAATAAAATTTACGCCTGAGGTGAAAAACGTTAACATATGACCGGCGAATTAAAAAAAAATGTGGCACTGATTTGATGTGACGGTTGCTATGGTGTTTTATTTTAATTTATCTGCGGTCTTCGCGTTTTATTTCACAGAGTGGATTTTTTAACTGTCACGCCAATATGTGGCAGGAAGGCCAACTAGACGCAATCTGATTTATCTCCAGCTCCACACACTTGACATATTTTTCAAAAGACGACCTTGTCCGTTATTAGCAATGCAGTCCGATTTAAATTTTAACGCATATTAAAATATCCCATACCGAACACTTCAGCATACATTCCTTGTAAAGATCTGTTTATTAAAGTTTATTTCCGAAAAATATACCGATACAAAAAAAAGTAGACCACCTCGTATTTTCATTTTGAGTCTAGTAATTTCCGTCTTGATAAGTTAACTTAATAAAAACACAATCTTGAAACGGTCACGGCGACACACTGGTTTGAAAATACAATCTCTAGTATGAATTGCCACGGTCATCTGTCATAAATCAGACCATCAGACCTCTTCCGGTCCAGAATTGATTCTAAACCTATTAATCATTTAGACTTATGGTAAAACTCCTTGGGCTGAGGATCAGACAAATGCAATGGAACTGCTACCTCCATTATTAAGAATTAGGCCGTCTGGCGTCGGCCTGAGGATGGAGGCAACAGCACCTCTGATAAGTCAGCCAATTTCGTCCAGACCACACGCAACAAACCCAGAACACAGTCTACTTCACAAATCCCGCAGTGAGAACCTGAAATCTCATCAACTTTCCTTACTTGCAACCTATTAGACTTACTTATCGGCTATCTGTAAGAATATAACAGTTCTTTCTCTATCAAATCTAAAACTTCTTGACGATGGTGAAGAGTCAATTGAATAAAAATTTCCTTGGATATTATCCATCGTCTAGTAAATATAAAACGTAAAAACGACGTTTCGGAGATGGGACTCTATCTCCTTCTTCAGGTTCCTACACAGTTGGGCCCACTAGATAGAGCTAATCCCTATCTCCGGAGAACCTGAAGACGGAGATAGAGTCCCATCTCCGAAACGTCGTTTTTACGTTTTATATTTACTAGACGATGGATAATATCCAAGGAAATTTTTATTCAATTCTTTCTCTCTTAAAGATGTTAGCAAAGGAGAACCAAATGTTCTTAGTAATAAATACATTAATATCGAAAGCGTCCGAGAGCCAGACACACGATATGTATTCCGGGACTGCAATCAGACTAAAACAGATAAATCTGTCGGTATTTCTAACGATCATAGCGAAAACAAAATAAACTACCGTTAAATGCTTACCCTTGTTGCATCTGTTCCCACCTGCGACGTCAACATTCCCTCATATCACACCCTTTTGTAACCTAGCCACCAAGAGCCTTGCGGAAAAAGGTACAAATACCTGACGATGTACAGTTAAGCGACGCTGAATGTTGTAATGACCACGAAATGTTTAACTTAACAAAACTAAATAAACGGGATTTGAGGCTCGCCTCATTGCGGCGAGTATGAAGACGGCTGTCTTCTGGGTTGTATCGCCGCGCGGTCTGGTAGAGGTTTGTCGGAGGTACTTGTTGCCTCCGTCATCAGGACGATCATAGCTACAACTAAGATGAAGACGTGGAGGTGGCTTTCGCCCGAATAAATCGAGAAAATACCTAATTCAGAATCTGACCAAGTCTGAGCACCTAAGTTGTACAACTTGCTAGCTTTTTAAGGTGACGTGCTGTTAGCCCCTTCAGAACCCCAAAGCTAGAAAATCATTCAATGTCTGCTGTCAGCAACCACTTATTCGGCATTCTCATAGCTGTCATCCATGTCTGGAGGTCGTCTCGCCTATTTGTAAGATTAGATTTGCAAGTGCAAATCTAATGTCGTGAACTTCGTCGCTAAGTCGAAAAATATTTTCTTATACTTCGTTAAATATTTACCATATCGAAAAATGCTTCAGATAAAAGCTTTAAACGTTCATGAAACCTACACATTAGACTTTCGGTCTATGGTTCTTCGGGTTACAAAGAGTGGCACAACGCTTTTGAAATTCATCTAAGCTCAGTGCGATGTGCCATGGGATTCCCCATGTCACAAGAGCCAATCACACATCAGCAAGTCGAAACCTGTGTTATAGTGAAGTCAAACATGTGAAACCATTTGTAGCCCGAAGGGATCTTGTAATTCTACAATCAACTGGTTATGCTGTTAAGGAAATAACTATTGTCTGCTCCGAGATCTTTCTGTGAGGAACATGAAGTTACTGATCACTAAAGCAGGTGGTACATATAATTACCACTTGGGTTCAAGGGGACAACAATTCTGAACAGAAACAGGGGAGAGGGTCTTAACCATGAAATATTAAGATGAATAAAAATACAGAATCATAATTAACTGATATGTGGACCTACAGAGTAAAGACAACGTTTAGGAGAAACACACTGTTTCCATCATCAGGGTTGCTACGCCGCTCCCATACTTTCAATTCGGGAGAAGCAAATCCCTGAACTACGTAAAAATGAGATCTGTGAAACATTTTCACATCATATATGCAATTAAGATTAATTACAACACAATAGCGTTTAGGGTAATACGTAGGTTTTGATTTCCTGAACATGTTAAACACACAAATCTGCCCTAACGGCGAATTATAGTCGACTGCCCCTGGAAACTGGAGGAAATTACACAGAGACACCATAATCTTCATTCTCTGCCAGATATTATTAAAGCCGTCAAATCAAGAAGGGTACGGGTGAGGCACGTAGTTTCTCAAAAATAACTGCTCCATGTACGTTACTTAAGAGCGTATTATTGGACAAACGTAAATTCACTTTAGACAACAATAGACCAACGACAAACGCAAAATAAAAATTCTGAAGAAAATTTTTCCCTTCAGACATTTATTACAAGATAAGCCTGCAAGATAAAATTTATTAAACTGCCCCACCCGATTCAGTCTTGAAAGAAAATAACTGCCAACACACACACAGAAGAAACAAAATATCCCTCGTAGGATTTGAGGTTTTCACAGCGGTCAGTCTGAAGATTGCTGTCTTCTGGGTTATTGCGCCGTGTAGTCTGGTAGATTTCCACCAACGTTTCAGAGGTCATACTGCCTCCGTCATCAGGGCGATTAAACGTTGGTGGAAATCTACCAGACTACACGGCACAAAAATATCCCTCATCGCCCAAGATCTGAAAAGTCGACAATGCTGACAATGACCTGAGACTTGCAGAAAACCTTGCGTATGTTTTTGTTTCTTTGTTTGTAACTGTGCATTTGAAAGAAGTCTGATTCAATGAGGAACCATTATTATCCGGAATAATTAATTTATATAAAATTAAAACAGTGTGGGAGACTGCACGGTCAAATTCCACGTGATCTTTAGGAAGTGTATTATTTGGTCAAATTAATTTAATTAAAACCGACTTCACAGTTCTCAGCATAATGCCCATATCATTAAGAATCGGAGCAATGCAAGCAATCCATCCCTTGGCCTGAAGCTAACAAACAATGTAACACAGTCTCAATTATTTGTGTCACACTATAAGCAACACATCTTACAGACCAACAGATAAAACTGCACGCCTAATAAATAACCTGATGTTTCACTATTTTGCTACTGCGGTTAGGATATACCAGTTTTACAAGAACAAGTTAACAGTTGCCACCGGCGACACCTTCGGACTAAAGTTGTGAGCCAATTATAAAAACCTCTGCTAATTCTTGACAAGATTTCGGGGTATCGCCCTGATGATGTGGGCAACAAGCACACCTGAAACGTCGGTAACTTCCGCCAGAATATAAGAGGCAACATCGCACAAGGCAGTTATCTTCATTATTATACCTTCTCCTCTCAGGCTTTCGCGGAAAAATTGAAATAGACAGGTTTATTTTGCGTTAAAAACTAAATATCGCAAAAGCTACCTAACAGGAAAAAATTCTCGATCTATATAATCAATAGCAATGTGTCGCTGTTGTCCCAACAGTACTACAATTATTGTATATATTTTCTTTTAAAAATCTACACCGCTAATATAAAAAACTGTCATATCTGTACAATCAACCGCAGTTTGTCACTAATTATACCATACTTACGATATTGGCCTATGTCTAAAAAAAACTCGGAATGATTTCTACCCGCGAGAATTCGATGTTTTCTAAATTGCTAGTATAAAAACCTGTCAAGTTCATAAACTTTTATTCCGAACTGTTTCTTTATTTAGGACAACTACAGACTTTGCACATAACACAGAAACTATATCCAGTAACCTGACACAAACAGCTTTAGTTCAAAGCATTACAAATTTTATTACAGCAAATGAAAAGCTTGTACGACAAAAATCGATGACTGGCCTTGACAAGGGAGAAGCATGGCTACCAATATTAATCGAATTTAAACATGTAAAACAAATGCTGACATACCTCAACATAACTGTAAACTCCTCTTGAAACAAGAAGAACACAAATGAAAGCCCAAAATCTGGTTAGTTCAATCATTTCGGTTAAGTTTTTACCCGTGAAAGCACGCCACACCCGCCACTACACTTTATCACCAACTTCTCCTCATCAGAACTGCGGCTAGCTGTGATGGCGGACAGACAACAAATGCAATGGCACTGCCTGTCTACCATTGCGCAACGCTCCTGCGCATATGCTCGCAGCCATTTTGGCGCTATAAATCAAATAGCTTAGTGCAATAACCTGATTATAGAGGCAGTAAGCACCGTTGAAACGTTAATTTATATCAGATTGCAAACCACAATGTCCCAAAATACCGTCATTTCCAAGAAAACCCCAAATCTCAAGTAAGAATGATTTTTTATCTTCACTTGAAGTGCAAAATTATTATTTGTTACTTACTCCATAGCACTACAGTCCTGGAACGACGAGTGATAAGCCTGTACCGACAGAGGGTAGCATAATACACGAAGACGAGGACAAACAACCACGCAGTGAGCGGGATCCGAACCATGATCCCATTGTCCGAACCACCAAAGCCCATGCACTAATATTATTATGCACATGTTTAAAACACAATACTAACTACAGCAACAAAAATACGGGGAGAATAGGAGATGAAGTCACATTCTCATTAAAAATTAAGTCCAACGAAGCGATATTTTCCCACATAGACGGTCTTCAAGATGCAGGATCCAACATGAACATTAATTTTCATCCTAATTATGTACAGTCGCACTAGTGAATATTAAAAGCCTTTATTTCATGCTTTTATTAGATCTATTTTCCAATATATACCTAAACGTAAATTCTTAAAAAATATATCGCTTTCAGTTTTAGAGGCATTTCATCTACAAGGGAGAAAAACAGGTAACTAATCCTTACGACCATTAATATAACTGTCATAATTCGTACAAGAAACTAAAAGAAGCAGCTTTAAAATCACCTGAATCATCGATCACTGTGTCTCACAATGTCGTGATCTTCGTATTAAATCATTTTTTTCAAAATTCGATGGTCATAAACGCTTAATATGGTACAGATCTTCTGTCTCTGTAAGGGAATTGAAATGGAAATCCAGTAGATGTGTCCTTCTACGACGCACCTTTAAATAAGTTTCAGTTGTTTGAAATGTCTTCACAGCGTGGTAAATTATAATTAACATTTTTGCTGCGATGCACCAAGTATTTTTTACACCCCTGTGCCTGCTTTTTGAAACAAACAAACCAGTAATTTCCCCCGGTTTATCTCTCCAAGAGGAATATTTTTTGTTTACCATTATTACGAACCGCTGTTGTATAAGTTTTCAGACACCCACGTGACTAATTTTTGATATATACAAAAGTCGATCATTTTTCTGGGGTTTCCCTTTGAGAGGATCGTTTCTTGCTTTTGTAATTTTTGTATGACTCGTTGTTAGGAAGAAACAGGTTACGACGGACGATTTGTTGACTACGGCTGTGTATGTGTTTTACAAAACAGTTGAAGCCGAACAAATTTAATTTCATGCTAATATTATAAATGTTTTCTGACATTGGTTCTACGAAAATCTAACTCACAGCGACAGAATGAAACAACTCAGTTCGGCGAGAGGTGTTGTTAACAACGTTAACCATTTCTGACGTACATTTCGTTTTTAGTATTTCAATTAATATTAACACAGTTTACTTTGAGGGTTTGCGTGTTGACAATACTACGAAGGGAATCACGATGCGCTTTATATACCCGCAAAAGTTCATTTGTGGTAGGCGTTTATATTAGATGTAAGGGGAATTTCCCAAGAGGGAAAGAAATATTACTATTGACCTTTTAGGAAAACTCTATGCAGTCGCTGGGAGATAGATTCTTCCACGAAAAGGAGTTTAAAGGAACATCCGCAATTCTTTACAGGATTAATCGAGTGGGATTACAGCTTCCAATACAAATCCGTTGTTTAAAAGAAAACAAATTACAAATAAATGACTGTGCTTTGACGTTACCAGTCTCTGATTTATTTTGCATTACGGCTTTCGATGTAAATGACATTCAGGACAGCTTCATGACATTACACAGTTAATATGGAGGAACGAAGTTATGAACTTAGGATATAAGTTTAACAGAAAAAGAAACACCGTGATTCATTCAGAGAACCTGGTATTGTTAGAACAGTGACATCTAGGAGGCTACGATGGACTGAGCATGTAGCTAGGATAGCTGGTCAAGGAATGTCTACAGAATTTTGATGGGAAATCTTATTAGAAAGAAGTTGTTTGGAAAACCAGCAAGAAAAGTGGATTATATAATATGAAGTCTTATCTAACGGGGGGGGGGGGATGATGTAAATGAATCAAAAGGGTCGTTTCCAAAGGCAGTGGGTGGAAAAATAAATAGCCCCCTTCAATGCAGCTGCAGGGTGGGTACGAGATTTTAAGAATGAACAAAAAAAATCAGACAGAAACACCTGAAAAATTTGTTGGAATTAACGACACTTCGACGTTTGGAGTAAGAGTAGCAGCTGCTAGATTTTCTTTTAAACAGCTAAAATAATCCGAAATCACTCCTCTCTATCTCGAATGGTGAATAAAGAATGAAAATAAATGCAAATATTTACAAATAAATAAAAATTTACGGCTTCCAAAGCCATTGGAGTCATAGTTGTTGATTCACCATTGGAAAACACGCTAAAAACTGAACTGAAAGTGGAAAACAAAATTCTATTTTAAAAAGAAACAGTGGAGTATCGACATCTAATACTTTGGTCAGAAGCTGTAGGAAGGTCCACTGCCATACTGCTAAACCAGTGAATAGGAGGGGGATTGAATCGAGGACTCCCCCTCTGCACTTTCAAAAGTAAACATAAAAGAGTAGGCTACCTTGTATAACCATCAAAGTATCTCCGAGTCTCCTTACATAAATCAACCACACTGACTTACAAGACCGAAGGCTCTGTGCATAAATGTGTTTTACTCACAGAGCATTTACCCTGTGCATGTGTTCATCTTCATGTGTACTATGCGATCAATACCAAAGTCGCTGATTTATCGTTTATGTTCATGGAAGACAAAATTACCGCTGAACTTATATAAAAGCTGTGTAGTACGTTATCCCTGCTACACGATACACATTTCAGATCATCCACAGACACCACAAGCTTCGCAGTAATACGCAGAATATAACTTAGCAGAACATTTCGTTTGTACATGTCTCTGCACGTCCATAAAATCCCAGATGACATGTCACAAGAACGCTCGTGCTGAGTAGTGAGTTACTGTAAGGACGGACATGGAAAGCACTTATTGCAGTATCGCCGTGTTGATGCAGCAACTTCTCCGACAGCCGTGCGCAGAGTGAAGGCTAAACAAGACGCTGCAGGCGTTTAAACAAAAATTTCCTTACGGACTATAGCTGAAAACAGTCTACCAAGAGAATTTAACAACCACTCAGCTAGCCAACAAGGTTATCACCTTTGGTTGATACAGAAGATTCATGCCCATGCCAACAACAAGACACTACTTCTCCTTCCCTTATTCAAATTAATAAAGCCCACACTCATTTTAATATTATCCTCCCTACACAATGGCATCATCCTTCAGTTTTTCTGAAGGAAACTTCTTATAAAATTCCCGTCCATCTCACCCTCTCAAATTTGATCGCCCTAATAATATCTGGTATCGGTAGACCTTATGTAACTCTTCATTATACATTTTTCTGTGTCCTCCTGTCACTGAATTCCTGTAAGGTCCAAATATTAACCTTATCAGCCCGTTCTGACATGCTCAAGCTATGTTTCTCTGAAAGTCCTGTGGCGATGGTTGGTCCATTACACAAATATTATATAATATTACCCGCTCAATAAAATTCAGGAAATTGGTAATATCCAGCATAATACTCTTATAACCCTAATTGCATAATCTTCCTCTAGGGTTAAAGACGAAGTTAAATATTTTGTCATTAGCTTTCTATGCAGGATTAAAGAAAATGAAGGTGTGGAGAGGCTAGACATGTAGTACAAAATGCGTACAAAATAATTTAGCAGAAGTTTTGTCTACCGGAAAAATTAAACTTTTATTCCATTCGAAACATGTTTGGATTATTAGCTATCCTGGCGGGTTTCTTCAGCCTGTACATGAGAGATTATGACCGCTACCTTCCAGATCCATATCTATTCATCAATATTTCTCATGTTTTCATCTTATTCAACGCTAAATACCCTTCAGTTGGAACTACGTCGTTAAAGAACTTGAGACACAGTCAATAAATCACACAGAATAAGTTTCCTTCGGACATGAAAGATTTGGCAGTCACTAAGATATGTAATCAATCACTGAATCAACAAAGAATGAGAAGTTCCAAGACAAACATCGTCTCACAAGCGTAACTGTCGTTCTTGTATCATCTCGCATGAAATTTAACAAAGACCGGTGTCTGTATTGGCGTCTTTGTTTTGTTAAGTGTAAACATGATGGTCTCACGGAACACGACGAAACAAAGACGTCTGGCGTCCTTCCATTTTATTCTGCAGTACTTCTTTTTCTAAAGACAAATTGATCGAAATCAAATGCACATCAGTTTATGAAGAAAATTATATATTTTAATCATTCAGCTAACCACTAAATTGAAAATATGAACGTAATACTCTTTTTAGACCTAACTTCACACGCCGTTCACAATGCAACTACATAATGGCGAACAGATTCAATTCATTTTATAAATGCACCTATTTTTGTATCCAACTAGAATGAAATATATGTAACAGACAACAATAGCGCTTTATTTTCCAGGTTTATACATTTTTTTTTCTCGAAACAAATGAAGCTCAGGTGCCGCTTAGCAACGCTGAGTCACCACAATGCGGACCGATCAATGCAGTTACTATAGAAACGCTTCAAATGTCGAGTGAGTGTGAGAATGACGAAGTTTTACGTTTCCTGCGGAAACCACGCAGAAAGCGCTTTAGTTCTCATGATCTTTAGACCAATTTCCAGTACCTTACAATGTGTTGTTTATGAACTGCAGCTTTCAGTATACGAGTCCTGCTTTTAGCCATTAAACCGTACAATCAGTTTTTTAAAAAAAGTGTACCATAGGCTGGAACTCTATTTACAAGTGCAATTTAAACATGTAATCCGGATTACTTTGAGTTATGTCAGTTTTGAATGGAAGAAGATTAATGTATTTGATGCTTTTTCTCTCTCTCTAAACAGTCATTAGTACAGCAATGTAAAACGTGGCATGAGCTCAGACAGACCTAACTTCTATTTTAATGAACATCATTGTTCAAAAGATTAAGAAGTCATTGCATGCGATTACATTACCGAACAAAACATAAATGGCAACATTTTACAACATATGTAGTCGCTGTCTCCATCATCAGGAAATCAATTCCTTGGCATTCTGTTCATATTTGTCACAAATATTATCAACGGCTTTATACGTTTAGTCTTGAAAACGTAACATAAGCTGAGAAAAGGAGTAGCAAAATGTCCGGTCGAATTCCGATTCAATCTTAAACACCTTTTTACAGCACTTCTCTCTGAGGTAATGTCATCAATAAAAAACAGATCAATTTTAACTCAACCCGTCTGGATTCATTTGTTCCCCTTTTAAGAAATAGCCGAGGAAACCTGAAACGGTAGCCCGTAAAACCTGTTCTGATCAGTAAATCGCGCACGTACAGTTACCGAAACGGTACAGGACTCACCCAAATACCAAGACAGAATAATAATAAGATGGATGAAAAATGTCCTAAGATGCAAAGTAGTGGAGGAAAAGTAAGTTAAAATAAAACAGAAAGACACCACGAAGAAGCAAAAGATAAACTTCTCTCTCTCTGTGTGTGTGTGTGTGTATATATATATATATATATATATATATATATAAACACACACACACAAACGTAATAGGCCTACACATACACATTATTGCATTCATAAAATATAAATCATCGTTCAAGAAAGGATTTGTCACAACATTCTGAGATTCGCAAACTTACCATTCAGAAAGACCTAGGTATAGATAGGAGGATAATTTTAAAATGTATCTCAATGAAAGAGTGTGAACTTGTAGATGGACTTAAGTGTTTTGGGCTATGGTCTAATGACAGCAACAAAGCTTCAAGTTTCATAAAAGGCTCGCAAATTAACCTCTCAAGGCCTCTGCTTCACGTAATTAGTTTAGAATGAGTCCGGAATATCTTTCTGTAATAATTACATTTAGTTTCAGTGTAAGCATGGCGATCCCTTTAGCATAAGATCAACTCTGTATACGCAATGTACTCTACGATACACAATGTACTTCAATGAAAATATATTTGCAAATGTGTCATTAGAATTTTGCATCTCTGACTGGTCTTACCTGTATTTCTCGCAGAGACAACACGTCTATCAAGGAATTTCTTCTCTTTATATTTTATTTACTAGACGATGGATAATATCCAAGAAAATTTTTATTCAAATTTCTTCTTTTCTTGTGGAACACGACAGCCACCAATTTCCTAGGATTAAATCTCTCTCTGTGATGGATAATGGGAAAATAAACACATACAATCTGTAGAATTTAATACATGCAATGATACAAAAATAAAACAGTACATTACTTTGTACCATCCGTATGTCATTTGAACAACACTACTGATTATCAATAACAAATTACTGTAATACAGAAACATAAAGCACCAATCAATAAAGTTCTGTTCTTGAGACAATGTTATACAGCTATATGGAACAATATAATATATAGTTATGAGAAACTGCGTTAACATTTAGGCACAGGGATCACTCTTAATACCTAACATATCACATTCTGACAATCTTAACAGAATAACCAAATTAAACAACATGCAATGCTGTTCTCTATGAAATTTCACTGCCATGACATCAACACCCAAATCTTAGCATCGATGCCAACGAAATCGAAGTGCCAACCAGACATGAGCTGGAAGACAATGTTTTAGCAGGTTGCAGGTTTATAAGATTACAATTTTAATTGCTTAATAAAGAAAACAGAGGTGTGGAAGACAGAGGGAGTGGCAGTGTAAGTTAAACTTCCTGCTAGAACAGAAACTGAAAAAGAAATTACACACACATAATACAATCCTTAAAATCCCCATCTCCCATAAATGTGGCAAGCCCACACTGAACCTTCATTCAGAAGTTTTAACTACCAGTTTTAAAACCAATAATCCAGTTATTTAAATTTTGTCTTTACTTGTTTTATACTTCAAATGTTTTTTTCCACAGGAAAAACCTAAAATAAAGATTTTGATAAATGCGGATTATACCTCAGGAAGTTAGCAATAACCATTACGTTCAATAGCAATTATAAAAAACAGTCTAACTTCGGTGAATGAAAATTGTGCTAAGATGTTAAGGGAATTAATGAAGAGATTAATAATCATCTGTTTGCTGTATTCCTATACAGAGTTAAAATATTTATGGATAGAAATAACTACCATACATATATTGGGCAGTACATAATGCATGGAGTGACAGATGAAGGCTGAGCAAATATCAAAACATCTTTTCCACACAAAGAAAAATAAAACTGTTCACATTGGGAATGTAACGTGCAGCAGCTACAAGAAATAAGCAAAGTTGCGGTAAATTTTTGTACTGCAAGATCGTGCCATGCCTCAAAATTCTGCAGAAGTTAAAAGAAATTAAATTATAAGCAGGATGAACATTTTATAACTTTGATTTATGGGTGGCTTTTACCAGACTGTGCTAAGAATAACAGATTCTTAGCAGTTTCTGAAAGTACATAAGAACACTCTTACACTTTTAAAATAAGGACACGCTGTGACATTATCGAAATGCTGATTTGATTTCAATGCCACATTAATGACTGTTATGGTTGTATGCGTGAACTCCAAGTAAAGAAGGGGAGTGTCACAGCTGATGACCACGTGTTTATACCAAAGACATCCAAGGGTTACACATTCAAGGCATACTAAAATGCTACGATAATTTTTACAGTACTAAAAATAATCTTTTGTTGTTAATGTCTCCAAGATGACTAATACATTTAATGGAGATAAAAGCAACAAACAGAAGAACTAATGACAACGTGAAAAAATAAATGAACTTGAATGTGGTAAGCGAAGGTAAATTAATGCATTTTCTAAAACTCAGCAAATCTAAATCACGACTTAGCAAAGGAATAATATTTCAGTATATGTTTGGTCTGTCTACACTAGTGTAAACTCTACGAACAACTAAATTAAAACATATGCAGAAATCTTATTATTTGTATTTAAAACATCAAAATATAAGAAATATCAACAGTTTGACATAAATGTTGGAAGGGAAGAATTAAAAGTTTTTCTTTTTTATTAATCTAGAAAGAAAGCTGACTAAATTCAGTTAAGAAACATGTGGAACTGAGACAATCAAACTAAACAAAACTTAGTCATGCCCATACAAGACATAAAACTCAATCAGTAACAACATTTGTAGATACTCAGTCCAACAACTAATTTATCTACTCATGAATTTTACAAATTAGCAATCTTGGTATGAAATGCAAGACATCTGAACAGAAGACTAAATTGATACAATGCAGGAGTGACGATGAATACAAATATACTCAATCCAAGCCCGAGAGAATACAGCAGAAACTTTCACTCCGCAATTTGAAATCCTTGCAAAGTCTGGCGCAAAAGGAAAATTTGACAAAGTATGGTATGTATTTGACCTTGATTCCAATCACAGTTCGAACAATGCTGCGTCTAGGGCTTAAATTTGACAATTAAGAATTTAATACACAATAAGTATGTGGGTACAATATTAGAAATATGCCACGTATGATTTAATTACATGGCGGCCACTCAAGAAATTTCCATGGATAAATCTCCTTGGCAACTCACCTGAGTTGTTACAGCAGTCTAGTCAACCTGTTCACAGGAATGTTGACTGATTATTTTCACTAGTGGCAAGACACTAGTGCTTAAACATTCTTAATAATCTCCTGACATCAGTATGAAGTCTTTTTATAAGGTATCAATAAATCAGCTCATGCTGCAAACTTTTGCAACTTTAAGTTCACATGTTACAAAGTTACAAGAAAGTGCTAATCAAATATTTTTAACAGCAGTGCTTAAAAATCGAAAATACCATATGTCTGATATTGCCAAGCAACAAATCTTATTTTCAAATATTAATTGACGTCTTCATATCAACTGGATTTCTGTAAATCAGCATATCAGGCAAGGCTATTCTGTCAGCATTTCATAAATTATAGATATTATTTTTTAACGTGGAAAACAAAACAATTTGCAGCAAATGACCAGATTATGAAATGTTTTGTTCCACAGACCCAATTCTTTACCAACTCTCAAACAGCCAACAATTTAACCTTCACTGTTTTCTCTTCCTAAATATTCAGTCGTCCTCTTCCTCTATTGAATACCATTTTGCTAGATGTAGCCACACCCATCGGTCTTGCTCCAAAAGGCTGATTGTTTGGACCAGGTGTTAGAAGCTGCATCATATTATTCATATTGCCAACAGCTGGCATCTGGGTTTGAGCGGACTGGTAGTTCTGATGTGTCACACTCTTAGGATCAACTGTAGATGGAGAAGGCATCAGCACTGAATTGCTGGTCTGATCCCCATGATGTAATATCAAGGTTGAAACATCTGGCAAGGAACTAACTGTAGTGTCCAGGTTGATACTTGCATTTGGTATTGGTGTATTACGCACAGAAAATGTCTGGTCCATTCCTAACATTGATGGACCCACCATTTGAGGAACAGATGGGTTTAATAAAGCATTATTCTGCAGAAGCAAATCATTGTAACTTGTACAAAATCCTCCAAGTGTTGCCAGCATTGACGCTGAATGTGTTTGTTGAGCTTGCAACTTGGGATCTGGTTGTGTATTTGGTAATCCTGTAGAATTCATGACTGCCATTTGAAGCAGGTAGTTCATGCTCATAATATGCTGCTGTTGTTCTTGCATAAACAATTCAAAGAGTTTTTGGATGATAGCAGCTGGTACAGGCTGACATGCCTGATTTGGAACCTGGCACGCAGTGTTACATAAATGAGGCGGCATGCTCATACCCATCAATGCAGGTAATCTGCTGGTACTGTGACTAACTTCAGCTGTGGAAGTCACAGGTGGCAAGAAGGAACTGGCTGCATGATGGAACTGTGAAGCAAAGGTAGGAGAATCCACAAGTGGGCTATGAGTTTGTTGCAGATGAGCATCATGAATTTGAGTAGCAAAGGCCTGCGCAACATCTTGAGGGCTCTTTTGTACAGACAATGGTTCGTAGTTGAAGAACTGCTCAACAAGCATCTCAGAATAACAATGATTGTCATTTTTATCATGAGGTAATATTGTGCTATCAATGCATTTACCCAAATCACTCTGCACCTTATTTTTGGCATCAGTAAACATACCTGTGCCAGAATCTTCAGACTCCTTGCTAGAAAAGTGCCTCATAATTCTCTTTTCTGGTATTTTCAGTCTCTCATCTCTCCCAAAGCTACTTGCCTTTTCTGCCTTACAAATCCTAGCACCCTGAGACATATGATCACGTTTTTGCACGCTACTATCTCGTTTTGTTTCTCCATCCCATTCATTATTCTTCTCAGTCTTCCATACTGTATCATAGCAATAAACAGATTTGTCATCTTCTACATAGTTTTGATTTCCACTCTCAGCATTTTCTTGATAATACTTATCACCCTGTGATCTCCCTATCCTCACATTTTTAGGTACAGGATTATGGTCACTATGAAACTTCTGATTCTCAAACAGAGCCTTCTCTTGAATCCAGTCAGTCGGTTTATGAGTGCTGATATCACTGGCCTGAGGCTTGTACATCTGTGTCATGCTCTCTCCCTGGTTTCTATAAGACCCTGACAAACGTTCCCCGACGTTCTCATAATGGTCATCACTCTCACTCCAGTCAACCTGTTCCTGAGTCCTGCTGCTACTATCCTGAGGCACATATGTATGAGTCTTGCTCTCTCCCCAATTTGTAAAAGGATCAGATACAGAATTACTCTGGTTTTGATCATGTTTCTTAATTCCACACTCATCATCATTCTTGAGTGGCCCCCATATTCTTTCATCACATTCTCTTTTGACATGATTCAAATCACTGATTATGTCTTTGTAACATGAGTCAGATTCCAATCTGCTACTTTTACTCTGACCATCCTCTCTGGTTCCACAGTGGCCTGTGGATCCATCCTTTTTGTCAGTTGCTAGATTAGTTTCATCATTATTTCTTGGTATATATTTCTTTTGCCCACCCATTTTCACACTTTCTGACTCTTTGTTCAATTGTGGTTTCTGTCTGCCATGATGTTTTTTACTGTTTTCTGGGTTATCTTTCATCTGATCAGCTACTGTCAGTCTCTTCTCCAAAATGCTGAGACTTCCAATCTGCCCCATTTCCTCAGGACAATCCCATGACTCGTTCTCAACTGGCTCCGGCAATGGCAACTGGATTCCAGCATTGTTACTGAAATTATTTTCATTCATAAATTTTATCAAGAAAAGACAAATTGAGATGATGTCAACATATCTTATCTACCTGAATACAAAACACAATCACCTGCAGAAGCAGAAGAGGACTCACAAAAAATTCAGACAGAGTATGCAAAGAATTAATTCTTGAGAAATCGTCTGTGATACTGAGAAATACAAGACCTTTAATTTATGCCTTGTACAGAAGTTATCCTTACCTTTTTTTAAGGTGTTGGTGATCTATGCGGTTAGCCTCATTGAGATCAATGAATTTGACTTTTTCATCTTTGTATGTCTTCAAGCTCTCTTCTAGGGCCAGTTTCAGCAATTCCTCTTCAGTTCTTCCAACACCACAAATAGTCAATGGCCGTGTTTGAACATTAGGAAACAGTTCTGAACCAGATTTCTGTTGCCAGCAGGTTATCCCAGGAGGTTGGTCAACTGTAAGTAAAATGCATTACCTACCAGAACACCAAAACAACTGTTTTTGAACCAAACACCTATTTCAAACTAACAAACCTGAACTGTCCCTACTTTTATAACAGTTTGCATTTATCAGTGTTACAAGGCAAGTAACTTCTACCAAATCTTCTCATCTTTCAGACACAAAAATAGTCAAATTTCTTAATTCCCATCAAAAAAGAAGGTATGAATTATGAAATAAAATTGGTTAACAGACTACATTTGTGTTCCTGTATGCTGATTTAGATCTTCCTAATTAAATAGCAAGTCAACAGACAGGAAATGAACCAGAGATGTAAGAATATGAGGTGGACACATTGCCTCCAAGATGACCTGCTTTGTGTTAATGTGACAAAATCTAATTCATGTGAGAACAAGAAACAGCTTTGATCTTGGGACAGTGTTTGTAGCAATGCTCACCAGGTGTCTGCTGTCTGCATGCACTTCCAGATCTTTGATCGGACAGCACAGGTTTCTGCTGAGCGGCTGCTTCGAGAAGCGGTCTCTCCAGCTCCTTCAAGTTCATTACAATCTCAGTCTTCTTCTTGCGCTTCCCTTTGTTCTTACTCTGTTTTGTACCACTAAAATAATCATCAGTGTTTTGTTTCTTCAGTGGTAATGACTGTACCATGCTCATGTGTGCCATGTTGTTTCGTGCTGTGTATGAACTGAAACCAAACTTAACTCACATTTTCTACTCAGAATCATTCACAAACCTCACCCACTACCTCTAAATGCATGCTTCCACTTTTAAGTCAATTATATAAATGAAGACAAAAGAGGTCATTAATGATAAATTTTCTGAATGTATTTATTTTTAAGCCATTAACCTAAATACAATCTGAATAATCAAAAACATTACAACTGGAACCAAATTGAAAGGATCAAGGCCACATGAGATATAAGAACCATATAATAAATTCCAAGACTTTTTATTTTGTATAAATTAACCCTTCAATTTAAAATTTCTAGCACAAAAATCTATTAAAAAATTACCATTGTTATGAAGAAACCTTTAGAATAAATTCTGGAATATCATATATAAATAAGCAATGTTGTTACATATCTGTGAAATGAAAATGTTGTCTTCAAACCAAAATGCATACAAATCATGATGCTCTCTTAATAAAGTACCTGCACAACTCATTGTGATCGTCCTGGTTTCGCAACCACTCCGTCTTACGCAGCATCTCTAGTGCATCTGCTTTATGATACAATTTATCAAGCACTTTCACTTCCTCCTCACTGCATTTTTCCTTCCTGAAATACATCACATTTATGTAAAGTAAAAGTAAAGTAAAGCTGTCCCGCTATACGCCATGTAGGCGCTTCAGAGGCGAGGAGGTATAGCTCCTACTCATTCTTGACATTGGTAACTAAATGGGGGTGAGTGGTCAGAATCACGCCCTGGCCACGCTAAAAAAATACAGAGGTTTTCTGCTCATTACAAAAATGTTTAGTTTGGAGAATTATAAATTTCTACTGGATATAAGTTAGATTAAAAATGTAAAAAAAGGAGTTTCCTGTAGTTTCACAGATAATATTTATGGATGGATTGACACACAAGACTAAATTTCTGCATTTTCACCTTTTGTGCAAGTCTTCCTTTGCTTTCTGCAGCATCTCTTCAACTCGCTTTTGATTCTCAGCTCTCAAAACTTGAGTTTCACTTTCCAGCTCCTTAGAATCTTCTTCTTCAAACTTCTGCTTCTGTGCTTGCAAGAAGGCTGTGAGACGACTGTCTTCTGGTTTCTCCTTGTGAGTGCGGACACATCCAATAACATGTAGTGAAGCATTATTGTCCTTTATGCTGACATCGTTGGATTCCCCACCATTGTTCTGCCTTGACACTCCAATTTTCTTACTCATCACTGCTGTCTAATCTATAAACAGGAAAAATTAATCAATATTTTAATTACAAATCTAGTCATAACTGTTTGCACCATTCCTTCAATTTTTCAAAAATCATCCTGAATTCAAAAGAATTTTTTTTAATCTTGAGGTTTTTATGGAGATGTTTAAGACCTATTTTTTATTACAATTTCAAAGACACTATACTGCAGTTCCCATTTCTAGAATGAAGTAACTATGATTACAATACTATGACAGTCTTCAATTTTGAAAGGTTAAACTGAAAGAAATGTGTTTGCATTATTATTGTATGGTTAGTATGGTATTTATATAAGACATATTCATAATGTACCAAAGGGATGTAGCAAAGAAGCTTGCCACAAGGCATTTTCATGCAGAAATTCAAAATATAATAACTGTGAAAGACGCGGGATTTTCATTACAACCTCCAAGGGAAGAACACAAATAAAGTTCAGTACACTGGAGACACAACAACAAAAGCTGAACCTAATCAGTAAGCTTGCCTTTCTGCAGATTAAATAAAACCACTGTTTTCATCAAACACACACTTCCATCCACGACAAATAGACGCTGTTAAAATAACCTCCTGGGTTCTTGTGCATTATCTCCCTGCCACTTAAAATAAATGTATTTTTTTCTATGATAATTGTGACATTGAGGTTTTTGTTATTTCATCACAAAAGTGGTGGTGTTGTGCGCCAATAAAAACATTATACTCTAAGATAGGTTAGTTTTAGTCACACTAGTTGAAGATAATATTTAACTAGCATAAAGATAATAGGATGTATTTAACTATAATCACCAAAGCTAGAGTAACTTAAAGTAGAATGTTCTTACTAATACACAACACCACTTAGCGCCAAACACGATCGCTTTCCAGCCCTACTTAGAAAACGTGTTTATTAAAAGCGCAGATACTTAAAGTCACAAATGTTTTTAACAATTACTTACTACATATACGAATACTTTTCGTCATTTAGAAACACATATACACATACGAAAAACCACAATTTGAAGAAATTTACTGTAATCCTTCAAATCAGAAATCAACCAATGTAACGTCGTAACAATTCCGGTTCCCCTCTTCAGAGATTATACCAACTACGGATTAATTAAAAGTAGACAGTTGGACTGTACAGCCATCTCTTAGTTAAGGACGCATAATATTGTGAACAACATCGGTAGATCAGCCAAAAATGCAGTAAGTTCTAATTCAAGCTTCACATCCACACACCACCCCAAAATAAATTTACCTCCTGCATTTAATCAGAGTAAAAGCAATATTAAGTAAAAAGGTTTAGTAATTGTCAACTTGCATTCAGGCTGGAGAAATTTAAATTAGAACCAAGTTTTATTCATTAATATATTATTACTCATAATTTATACTTACCACCAGAGTAGTACTTGATTCATATCTGTTTTTCTGTAAGTCAAATACATGTTCAGGGAAAATCATATCAAGGAAAAATAAGACAGGAATTTTGGATGTCCTGGCTTGTGGTATATTGGATATCAAACATCCATATAATTTCATTCATCATAATTTTACTACTGTCAAGCCTAAGGCATGTATAGTAAGATTTTCTCCTGCCATTATTGTCTTCATCTTCATTTCACAGATATAAGTGAAGACAATGACATGCACAATATTAATTTATTGGAGAGCATGTATACAAATACAGTACTGTAATATGAAACTCATCCTGAGTGAACATCAGATTCAAAATATCACACAAGTGTGCTGCTAGCAGATGTCAATATCGTCCAATACAGTTATGGGGCAATGCATATCTTGCCACTGCGCCTTTCCTGCCAAAAAATAAAATGTTATACATTATAGGCCTCTTCATGATTTTCTTTATTTTATATATTTATGGCATACTTTATGATGATATCATTAGCTCTGACTGTACAGTGATAACAAGTGAAAGTGTAATATCACAGCTCTCTCATACCATTATACAGAACTCACCTGTATCAGCAACTGGCTTATCTTGTTGCTGTACCAGGGGCATGTTGTGTAGTGGACAGGTTGCTGGACATGATGCAGCAGACTCATTTGTTTTCTGGTTACTGATCCTCCATTATAAGCAAACACATATGCTTTAATAATACATAAAGATTAGTTTATCGATGATTAATTCAAACATGTATCCTAAACTCTGGCTGGTAACCTCAAAGTGTTGAGACAGGAAACAGATGGTGACAGAGTGAGCTCCATGACTTTTTCATACCCAGTTATAGGAATGATAAAGATAAATAGTAAATATATGTTCTAAGGACATGCAAATTTGATGTCCATTTGCAGTCTTGATATTTGTTTATTTATTTATTCATTCATGCTACAATTATTTCTCTATGATTCATATAAAAGTGTAATATGTATAAAGTACAGTATTATTAATAATATATAAACATTACTGCATGCTGGACCAAATGTTTTTGCAGGTCTTTTTCTGCCCACACCTGATCTAACTTGACTTCAAGCAGGTGACAACAGTTGGAGAAAAAATATAATATATTAACAATAGCTAAAATTTATCAAGAGTTCTCTGCTGCTGAAAAAGAGCACTCACTTGAACAGCATCTGCAATTATGGCCAATGCTTGGGTTTATCAAGCGTCATGAAAACCTTTGCTATAAGTGGCTTCTGAATGAAATCCATTAACCTTCCAAATATAAGTCAGTCATAACATGATGTTTGAAATAATAAGTGCTTTATTGAAACCTCCACCAATCTATCAACTTAAGTTATCACAGTTTATTAATCAGATCTAACAAACACGGCATCAATGTAATTATAATTCCATTAGCAACTGCAGTATTTTTTAAAGCATGTGTTACTCACCGAGTACAAGAGCAGCAGCCATATGCAATGCAGGAAAGGAGAAATATGCATATTGAGAGAACAGCGATCAGACCAACAACACTGATTTTGATGAACATCTTGTGTTCAGAATGAGAATTCAGTTCTGTAGAGGCAAAAAGAACAGCTTTCTGCAGAATGAAACACTTATAGAACAACACAGAGAAGTACACTTCTGAAATGTATCACAAATCTGGTGTGTTACATATTATTACCAGGAAAAATGTAAGTACCAAAAATCATTCATCAAAATTAAGTTATTCTTAGATCAAACACTTTTACATTTTTTTCTACTTTGTTCTTAAACTTATTGAGATAATCTTTAGTTTATCGTGTTGCCTAACACAACAACTATAAACAGTGTTACCAACCACTTACTTCTGGTAATAAATAAATTAATTACAAGGTTTCACATCCTTCAGGCATAAAAACACTTTCCTTTCCTTCTGCTATAGGTACAGAAGCAGGAAAGTGCTTTTCCACTGTAATTATGTTAAGGACTGGACCTTAAACACAGGCTACTGCTTGCCCACCCTTGTTTGATATTTAACACAGCCTTATACTCTTACTGATGATGTCTTGGTGATCATGAAAGGTCGCCAGCACTACAGAGGCATTTTCCGTTCGCACACATTGTTTCAGCTCTTCATACCAACTGTAGGACCTAAAAAAAGTTTAGTCTCACATCAGCACTGCCTAATATTTGTCAGACATGGTTTCATGGCATTCTGTTTGTCAAAATGTGCCTGAATGTTGAACATTCCACATTTGTTCCATTTTAAATACTTGCTTTATAGCAATCAGTTCTGTTATTATTTATGTGGATCCAACTATCTTAGCAACATGTGTTACTAAACCAAACTATACCAGTTTCAATAATGTACCTGTTACAATAGCAATGACTCTCTGTCTCATTGGCTATGCACAACATGTGATGACCCACACATTCATCATCAGAGATACAAGACTCACCATAACTTCTCACTGAAACAGATAATACTCTGTTACAGCTTAGGATAATCAGACACTCTGTCATTAAAATTGCAGTCTAGACATCCCTGTAATTTTTCTTGGGACAACCAGTTAAACTTTGAAAAAATGTTAAACATTAGAACCATTACTTTAGCATGTTTCAAATACAACTGAAAACTCCTACATCTATTTCAGTAACATTAAATGTATCCAAGTTATAAGGACTAAGAAATGACAAATCATAGTTTATCATTTCACATCAAACATTGTGGTTTCATATTTGGGAGGTCCCAAGTTCTAATCTCAGTCTGGGATTACAGAAAACACAATCAGGAATAAAACTACAAATTAGTGCTAACCAAGGAAAACTCATTAACTTAAAAACTCACCTTGCTCTGCTCCAGATGGCAGCAGAATCAATAGAGCCGCTGCACCAATGTACCAGACTCCAGTTATACACTGTGTCATTGCTAGTGAAAATCAAATTTACAGTGAATGCACTAATCTTGTCTGGAATAACACTGGTGGCTCTTTACAGTTAAACTGTCTGTACTTAGAAGTATACATTAATTTACTGTCATAAAACATCTGTTTGCACCATTGTGGGTTTCCAAACTCCAGTATGTGTCATGCGGTTTCTTGTGTCTTGATCTTGCACCAGTCCCAGAACCAAAGAGCTTTCTAACTAACCCACAGGAATGAGGAATAAAAATTAATGTGGCAGATTAAAAACATTTCCACTTGAGTGTGTTCTATAAGATAAAAGAATATAAAGAAGTTGATTCAATACATTCAGCATCATTCAGACTGACAAAACATAAGATTTTAAAACTATAAGCTATATAAAATATTTCAGAAATTTTTTTCAGAATTGAATATGTCAATACTACTGCTGTGTTAGATAAACACTCTGATGTTTTTACTATGGTCTTCTGAGTTACACTGAACCAAACTGTTTATACTGATACATCACACTTCAACTTTTTTGCTTATTTGCTTCCATAAAACAGTTCACAGTCTAACACAAAAAGAATTCTCAGCCATTGTACATACCCACACTATGGGGGAGACCTTCCTTCACTGGAAAGTGGACATGAGGCAAATTAAATACAGACTTGACTCCTTTTCTACTACCAGTGCCAAAAGATTCAAAATAATCAGTTTATTCTGAACAAAGCTAATGGTTAGTGCTGTAAACAAAAGACTATAAAAATAGCATATTTTCTTTGCTTCCACAGTGCCATTAGTAGGGAAATTGGATACCAGAAAGAAAATAAGTTATACCAGTGTTGATGTGTAATAAAATATGCTAGTTTTATGGCAGAAATAATTTATCATATATAAACTGATGTTTACATCACATGTTAGAGCATGTGTGGGCCCTCCCACCCTCCCCCCATGAATGGCTGATCCCACTTACTCACAGCTCAGCAATCTGCCAGCAACATCTGGCTTTGGTCCAAGAGACAAAACCAGATATGTCAAAGTCTCCAGGTCTGAATGGTGGAATTCACATCCATCTAATTTTCAGTAAATTGTCACTTCGTTTTTCATATTAATATGCTGCAAAGTGCTAAAATATACACATCCCTTATCCACTTAACTAACGACATGTAGCAGCGTCCTTTATAAGCTAACAGTCTCTCAGCTAGTCAAGAAATCCACCACCTTTTATCGAACCTGAAGATCACAATATTAGTCCTCCAAAATCAATTTCAGATACACATACAGATACAAAGCATTAAGAGCTTTTTAAAATAAATATATCAAGCTCTGATGGCAGTGGCACAGAACCCAAAACCAACTTTCCCACATCCCAACCCAAACACAACAGAAAATGATATGTAACACTGAAAAATGTAAGCTGGTTCACACTACTAAATGAATATTGCAATGAACTACGACAAGAACAAGCAATTCCACTGAGAAGTCACAAGCAATTTAACAGGGGTACATTATATTCCACACAAACTCTTAAACACACCTTCTAAAAATAACGTCTCAGAACCATGCTGTTACTGGCAAACCTCCAGCTTCATACGAATGGAGTATCCCCTTTATTAGCTTTGTAACAATACATGAACAATAAAAACACAATTACGGATCATGATTTCTTAGTCACTTAATGACACTTTCTCAACTGCACAGATTATATAGTGCCCGATGTTAGGATCAAAGTGAATGACAAATTGGAAAAGAATTAGTCATTGCCTGTTTGAAGATGCTAACCAAGAAAGAACTCGGAGAAGCTACAGAAAACCTTCACAAACAATCACAGCACCACGGAATATTTGGATGTGGAATCTCAGATCTGGGTAGTGTCTATGGATCATGTAAAATGCAGAGGTACAACAAATGACAACTTACATCAAGCTACAGGGAGAGCAAATGAATTAAAAATAAAGAAAACTACAAATTGATGTAAATCCCATTTTACATATATTTTGAATATGACAGTTTGCAGGATTTTACATTGTATGTATGATCCTTATACACTGACATTTCTAATCATTTGTCCTCTTCTTCAGACAGATGATAAATGCCTACATATTGTTCCACAAGCTGTTACACCGTATTTTCTCCTCAAGGACACTTGCAACTGATTTTTATAAAATGCACTGTCTTTCAATACTTTACTTCTAAATTACTACTTAATATAAATTTTACATAGCAGTACTAAACTTTTTTAAAAAAATCTTCCATCTGTTACAAGCAGATAGAACAAGTTCCTAGTTCCATATGTGAAACAAGTAACACAAATGCAACAGCAGGACCACAATATTTCATAGTTACGCTTGTTAACATCAGTATGTATAACTTTTTTCAATACTCTCTAAATTTCTCTAAGAGATAGATTTCAGCTATTTTGTTTCTACTGTAAGAAAGAATTCATGAATATCTAATCTGTGACTGATATTATCTTTGAATTGTTACATTTCCTATGCAGTTAGAATAAAAGAAATAAACAGTTAGAATCTTACAAAAGAGTCTAACAAAGTTCCATAAAAAGCTCAATGATGTAATCATTACAGTATAAAAATATATCACATATAACAGTAACAAAAATATATATTTAGAAAATATTAATAACAATTTCTCAGACTTGGTATGCAACAAGACACATGGAACAGTAGTTACGATAACCAATACTCTACCACTACAGAACTTATCTGACAGGGGGTCTGCTCAGGGCACGTCATGCAGACCACACACTCTGTTTGCTGGAACAGCTCTGTCTGCAACAGGCAACAAAACACACACACACACACACACGGTTAATACTATAATAAGAAGGATATTATAAGAGCAATGCATTCTTCCAAGTTAATATCAATTACAAGAAACAGAAGGGGCATGTGGTTGGAAATAACTGTTAATGACCAGTAATGAAGTAATTTCATGGAACTGAGTCGTCCTCCAGAAGCTAAAAGCAGCTATAAGTAGTCAAGAAATTCTATGCCTTTTATGGAACCTGATGGCCCAGTGGCTCCCATACTGAGTCAAATGAATCCAGTCCACAACCTACCGTTTGCCAAACAAGACCTAACTTGTATGATCTGAAGCTTTCACAGCGACTAAGTATAATGAATTATTCTTGGGCTACCAGCCGTGTCAGGTGGTTGAATGGTGAAAACACCAATGTTTCAAGAACCATCTCCATCCTCATCCTCAGGGTATTTCAGTACGAGGACAAAGACCGTTCTCAATCCGTTTGTGTTTTCTCCATTCAACCACCTGGCACAGCTGGTACTCTGAGAAGAATTCATGAAGACCTAACTTTATACTAAGTACTTCTTATACATCGGTCAAACGCATGATTCCATTATTTCAGTCACATAAATATTTTAAATTAAAACAAACTACACATTTCTGCCACAACAGCAGGTGTATAATGATAGTACTTTCAGAATCAATGGTTTTATGCATTCTTGCCAACTAACAGAAACAGAGAAAGAAATTCTCTTCATTATTAAGGACACCTGTACTTTCTTTAGAAGCTGACAGCAGGGTATAAATAGTCTTCTTTCTTCTTGCCACTCCAGAAACAATAATATTACAGTTTTCAAGGTTAAATTCAAATACTAAAATTATTCAAAAACTTTCACATATCAAACAGGATTCTGAGCTTGCCTGTTGCTTGTTTGGTTATTTTATGATGCTGTGCCAACTACTAAGATTATGTTCCATTGAAATTAAAATGGCAGCAAGACCCTTGAATGAAGAATATGTAGGGATGAGGACAAGAGCAGTCATGACCTATTTTAAGTTACTTTCCTAGCATCTTCCTGGAAGAGCTAATGCAGTCATTAAGAATCTCAGCCAGTGTAATCACTCTCCAACTAAGATTCAAACCAGGCACCTCCCAAATGATAATCAGATATATTACTTTTGTTCCAACCAGTTAGGTTTGGATTTCAATCAGAGAAACACATTTTACTAAAAAGTGCCGCTCCTAATGCAAACAACACGATAAACATAAATTCTCTTCATTTCTACATAAAAATATACTACAAGCAATAATTTCAGTGCTTCAAACTTACCAATCATTTTTGGATGAGGTAGGTTAAGATTCTCCATTATTTTGATAAATTCATCCAGTGGCTTGGTGAGCCGCGGATTGTAATGCTTCTCTTCGCCAACTGTTGTACTCGTCTGACCTGTAACAATCATGGCTGTCAAACATAATTTCACATCCACATTTATAAAAATTCAGGAACAATAAAATTCACCTATTGTATGAAAAAAATCCTACCTTAATGCATAACAAATTTCTGATAGTGATATATTTATCTCATTGGTTAGCAAGTTCTTTAATAACATTATAAACACTGCATAGCTCATTCACCTTCAAATGAGTTGAAGGGATGTGAAGAGGAAACACAATTTCTTTTTATGGTATCGTCACAGTATTAACCTGGAGGTCAAGGGAAAGCCACTAAATTCCTCAGCCATGACAGCCAGGCTGCAGTGGGATTCAAAAGTCATATGTGTTGGTCATCTGCTACACTGCTAGATAAATTACATTTCTATCCTGTGCCACTTGAATCCAATTTACACTTTCACACTATTTATCTCAGATAAATTTTTCTATTATCTTTCCATCTGCACACAGGGAGACACACAAAATAATACATACTTTACAAATTTGTAGTTTTCTTAACTTCACCAATAAATATTTCTTGCTCTGAGATAAGAGGTTCAGACGACCCACATAAAGTGAAAATATAAGATGAAAAGAGGAAAGAGATTCAGAACAAAGACCTTGTTATGAGTTCTGTGAATTAAAATAAAAGAACAGGAAAATTTAATTACTTCACATTATTGCAGACGACTGCAAAACTATTAAAGAATTGACGCTAGAAGTTTTATAGGTGAATGTGATCAGAAGGGCGGTAGTTACTTTCATTTCACACTGCATCTGAAGTTTTAGAGGTACAGCTCACATTTATTTTTAAGTTCTCAATGTTTTGATCACATATGTGGGTGTTTATTGGCACAGGATCAGAATCTCTATTAAACACATTCAGTCTCTGTAAACAATACAGATGATTGCATCACTCAGCTTTCACCAGAGAAAAAGTGACTTAACGTAGAATATCATTTATAATCACACAAACACCAATCACCATCTCCACAAGCCATGCAGCCAAAGTGGTCATACACAAATATTCTGCCTCTTTACAGAAATACAAGAGAGCAAAAGGATGTTCCTGTAACTTGAAGATAAGAGTGATAAAGTACACACAACTCTTCTAGACCTAAATACAAGAGCAACAAGAGAAATACATATTGTGCAGATCTCAGATAAGCTGAAATATGAAGAGGAGATAACTACACTATGGTATATTTCATGTCCTAAACACTGCCTCAGAGGGAATGACAAAAAATGAAAGAGATCAAACACTGTATCTTCTGATTAAAGGACAAACTTTGAGGAATCTTACTATATTTAGATTATTTGATCAGCTCAGTTTCACAAAAAATGTTATGCCAGATGTCATGGTCAAGTGGATATCATTCTTGCTTCATATTCAATAGGTTCCAGGTTCAAATCCCAGCTCAGAGACCAGCTACCCTGAATGAGGTTTTCTGTGGTCTTCCTCAGTTCATCCTAGCAAATGACAGGATAATAACTTAAATTAAGCTTTGACTCCCTCCTTCATATAACTTTTCCAATTATTATTCACTAATAATCCGTTATTTAACATTTTTGTCTGAGTTATTGGCAGCATCATAAATAAGCCACACACACAAAAAACAGCTTTCAACTTGAATTTGTATAACACAATAATTAAAGATCCAGTAATAATTGCAACCCATGTCTAACGAAAACATCAAACAAGAATTGAATCAACACCAATTATTTAAGTAAACTTAAATGTTAAACATATTGCATCATATCCTACTTAACCACTATCACAAAGGCTGACGTATAGGCAGAAATAGTAACTAACTCAACACAGAAGCATGATGCAATAAAGCAAACATTACTACTTCCAAAAGAAACATTGGTGTTGGAACTTACCACAATTTGACAATGTTATAATAAGTTTAGTTTGTTAAATGATTGTTTCTTAGTTAGCTGCACACACCTGCTCCACCCTCATCTAATCACACCAACTCCCCTCTCCCTTGTTCTAGTCTCTACACCCCATGCATACTGACATACTATGTGCTCTACCCTGTCTTACCTACTGAATATCATGAAATAATAAGCAATCCAGCTTTGTGAAACGGAGCTTCTGGGTCCAAAACTCAGCTCTAGACGACCTACCATAACAGAAGTTCTTTTGCAGTTCTTTGAGGCAAATTTTGAAGTATGTGGTAATGGGTTATTTTAAGAAGAATACGTTGAAGCAGCACATGGCTACTTCAATCTGCATTTCTTCTAATTCATCACTTGCAGTCAGTGTACCATTTGATGCTATAAAACATATGCAGCTGAAAAGAGTCTCAAAATCACAAAACAATAAAGAATCAATCATATCTCAACTATTTCATGGACAGCAAACATCACTGTGTTATTCCTCATCATGGTAACATGACGTTAACATGAAAGAGAGAGACAATTTACCTTTGTAGTCATGTGCCGGGTAAAGCTTAAAAGTATCTGGAAGTGTAAAAATCTGGTTATGGACAGAGTTGTAGAGGGTTTTAGGATTTCCTTCCTGGAAGTCAGTGCGACCACAACCTCTGATGAGCAGCGCATCACCAGTGAAGGCTATGCCTTGCTCGTAACTCACGAATGTCACACAACCTGTGAACAACAGATGTTATCAGTATTATGAGTATAAGATTACATGGTGACTGAGAATTATGAACTCAGATCCCAGAGAACAAAAAAAAAGTCCAACTAAGGACTTTTATATAGCTTTCTTGGATTAATATAAGTTTCGTTGTAGTACGATTGACACAGTGAAATGATTATGTTTTCAGGGTGCATTTGTGCAATTCAATATAACAATTCAGGAAAAAGAAGAGTGAAATCACTAAATATTAGAACAAAAATAAGAGCAAACAAATTAACAAACAAATTAGCAAAAGTTTTGTAACTGATGGTGTTTTAGTACTGTACTTTTACAAATATGCAAATTAAATGTAGTAATGGAATCTGAAGTAAATTAATGATACAAGAATATTACCTTGAGGTAGATCAGAAAGTATATTATGCTGTGACTCTGTCTGAATATCACAAGTTTTGCTCTGCGACTTTCTTGTTTGCATTCTATTAACAAATGATTTCGAACATGCTAATTTGTTCACAAACACACACCTAAAAAGGGTGGATAAGACTCTAAAAAGAAATCATAATTGATATATGGAGACAAATATGAAGTAGGTAATATCCACTTTAAGTTGTTACTCATCTGTCGCATGCATGTTACTTATCTTGCCCAGCTCACCCTCCTTGATTGAAGCATCCATTAGTAACAGCAACAGAATTAAATATCACTGTATGAGGTTCGGGGGTTCAAACTTGGCCGAGATCGATAGATTTTTAAGGGTGATAAAAATCCGTACCACAACTTCCTTCGGAGGGCAAGTAAAGCTGCCGGCCCCATGTCGTGGATTTACGGCATGTAAAAGAACCTTACGAGCATGAACGAGATGTTTCATAAACAAAACTCAGTGGCTATTTCTCACCCAAGTCTCTCCTTATTCACTACTAGATGGTTCTAGTAGTAAAATCAGGATTGAGTAGAAATTGTGCAGAGGCAGTGGGCTTGTCACTCACTACTCACAAATACACACTTCAAAGACATAGAAACCTCCCAGGTGGGAGGAGGCCAAGGCTCAACTTCAGGCTGTTGCGCCATAGAAGAAGAAGTATGAGCATTGTATTATTCACGACCTCTGGTACAATGAAAAAGGTTTGTTGTATGTGTATTCAATGCAAAGAAAATATACCCACATTTGCAGTATCCCTGGAGAAATTAATGTGATTTAAAGTAAATAGAAATGACTACAAAAACTGATAATTGCATTAGATGTATATACGACACTATCTAATTTTGATATACAATTTCCCTTCCAAATATTTTCCATTTGAATAAACATCTAACAAGACATGCAAAATGTTTAAGAATTAAGATAGTCTGTATACCATTGGTGTGCCCTGGGGTGGATCTCACTGTAAGTTTATGACGCCCAAACTGAACATCAAAGTCAGCTTGAACATAGATGTCAGCCACCGCTCCACTGGATTTAGAGATCAAGCTCTTTGTTCCTGGCAGCAGCTTCTTGAGCAGCCCAGTGCCAGTCACATGATCAGCGTGCATGTGGGTGTTCACTAGACATCAGAAAGAAAACAATATAAACATTTAAAAATAGCTCACTCTTATCTCCACACAAAATGGTTACCTATCCTGATCATTTGTCCAAAAGACACATGGAATAGGGATTGAGGAAGAGGAGTGTTAGTGACGTACCATGTCTAAAACTGTTTTCAAAATCTATTTTACTTTCACTGGTATAACTATTGTCATTTGTCAAAGAACAGTTCAAATAATTAAAAAATCATGAAAGTGAAGAGACAGATGTAAAATTATTTTAACTAACATAAGAGAAGGATGTACAAAATACATAATAAATATGCACATCTTTGCAATACAGACACAGGGACTATAAATTAAGGCCTCTCATTGTGTATAACTCAGAAAATCCACGAGCATGTTAAACATTTCCTGCTTTTCAAGTTTTCAATATCTTTGGCAATTTACAGAAATGAAACTCCCCACATATAATGAGAGTCGCCTGTAACAGGAAGCCAGAGAAAACAACATACTGTGAAGCATTATAAATTGTGCTCTTCACCAAATACTATTATGGTGACTAAAGTGAGAATAAAATGCATGGGATATGTGTGTGAAGTCCTGAAAGAAACTTCAGCCATACTGCTATAGACAGGTCCAAAATCTGTAAGATTTTTACTTACTAGCATATTTTAAATTTAATCCCAAATCCTTGATGAGCTGTGTATCCCTTTCAGCATGTTCAAGAACAGGATCAATTATGACGGCTTCCTTGGTAGTGGTGTCCGCCAAAAGGTATGTGTATGTGCTGCTTTCATAATCCAAGAGCTGAAAGAAGTGTTGGATTAAATTAAATACAAACATAAAAACTCCCTGTTATTTAAAATACAAAATGAAAAGGTTTAAAGCATTAAAATCAGCTCACAATTACTGCAGTTATGCCACATTTTTAAAAACTCTTTCAGATCCTCTGTTAGACTTAGCCTGACACTCACTAAAATGACATTCTGAACTTATGCTGGACTCAATTCTAGAGGACTACAAATATAATGTCTAAGAAGAAATTTAAATAAATTAAAGTTGCGACATTAGTTTGTAGATCCCACACATTCCAAAATTTCGGGCTCACTACGAGAGTTTTAAAATTCAAACAAAATAAGTACATTTGTTGTATTCCATATTTAAAAATGTACGGATTTCAGAAGATTAATGAGATGTCCTACCTGACGGAAAAAGAAATCGGGAGACTGTGAAACACTTTCTGGTAACATCATGCAATGATGATATCGAAAAATATTTGGCATGTTGTTCACATGGCACTTCAACACCTCTTTTATAAGGTAGGAATTCACTCCCCTCAGGGCACTGCACAAGGACTTCGAAAACATAGGGTTATAATACAATTGCACCTGTCAAATTCTGTTTCGTAACACGCCACTTTAGACTCGCGATATCAGTATGACGACGTCTACTACTTGCCACGAATCAGAAGTACAAACTGATTTTCACACCTATTTCGTAATATGTTTACATACGGAACACTCTGTCACGCTTCTATTTATCTCAAATCGCCAGCTATTGACGTGAAGAGCCATGCTATAAGATTTAGAACTGCAAATCACCATGATTCGGCTTTGCAAATAATATTGGCACCAATGTGACAGCAACAATACAACCACTATTATAAATTTAAAACAATGTGGCGCAGCGCGGATAAGATTTATTTCAATGGACAAACAAGGACAACAAGAAATGTGTTGTATTGAAGATGTAAGATCCTATGGAACTTTCGTAGATTGCAATGAGTTAACTGATACTCTAGGATTTGGGGTTTTATTCTTGCCAGGAAAGATTGGGCTGCGAAAATAATATTGGTATCTCTGCGACAATATCAGTGCCACCACCATCACCAGAAATTGAAAACACCGCGGTGCAGCGCGCTTTTTAAATCTGCTTGTGTATGGGGACAACATTTTTCAGCAGACAAGCAATACGCATTCAAAACAATAACTAGAAATGTATATATCCACACTATTACAAGTGACCTGATGACGTTATAACGTGCTATGGATCATACGCAGATTACAAATTAAGTAACAGTTACTCTGTCGTTAAACCGTATGTTACTTGCACTCATTTGACAAATTCAGTCTTATTATCTGACTTGTTCACTCCACAATGCTAAGTCCTTCTTGAGAAACTTATAGCCACTCAATATAGTCATTTGAACCCAGTCCACAACGTCACACTCTGTTTGTAAAAAAACATTTTAATATTATATTTGCGTCTATACCTAGACCATTAAAGTTGTCTCCTGTCTATTAGTTTTCAGATGAAACTCATAGATATTTAAATTGGAACATATTTCAAATTCCATGCACTATTTAAAAGTAGTAAATTTTTTATTTCACTGCAGGGTTTAAATAGTATTTGATACTTCGCAAGTAACATAGTAGTTTTTCAGAAATTTACGAGTGTTGTTCGACCTTGAGTTAAATGTTTAGAGCTCGTTTATTTCTGTTGTTGTCCAAATCTGCTCTTTGAACACATAAACAGCAGTAAACTTAACACATTGGTATACCTGTAAAAATAAGATGAATGTTGTTAGGATACATTAGCATTTATTGTATAAGTTACATGATCCGATCTGTCAAGTATATGACGCTCACTTATACATATGGGCCTGATGGTTTTATTTTAATTATGCACTTATGCTCCATGGATGATGTTTACAGACCATGGCTTACGAAAGCGTGGATAATCCGAAATTACTGATGTAGAAAGTGATTATTTAGTTGCCTGTCAATGACTGAACATTATTTTGATATCATGTTGGACAGAATTAAGTGTTCGGTGTATTTTTAAGTACATGATATTACAGGAATCCACTAGTTAACGTACTAGTCTAGTGTTAAAAAAGATCTGGGTTCTATCCAAACCTTCGCTACTAACAGGGTAAGAAAAAGTGTATTAACAATTTGAGTGTAATGACAACCAAGACGGGAGTAGGGGCAACTCCCAAAGCGTCATGAAACATTATCAAATATACTTCAAACAATGAAGGATGTAGTATATAATACTGATATAATTGCATGAAAACAGTATGGACTCGAGATTTTATAAATTAAGTACTGGTTAAAATATTTCTGTAGCAGTTATGAAGGAATGTGTTCGTGGGTAAGTGTGCCCAGGCAGTATATTCATCTTCGAAAAATGGGGGAGGAGCCTTGTATAAAGCAAAGAAAATGATCTGACGTAATTCTGCCAGAATATATAATGTGAACTTCAGTTTATGCGTTTAGAACCGTGTTCGTCGATTCTGTTCAGTTTTTTCATGTCAATTTCTGACAAAAAAAATTATATAATTTAGAATCTCTCTGCAATGTAACAAAACAGACAGCTGCAGCTTCGGCTGATACTTGGCATTTCAAACGCCTGAGTGCGCCCCTGCAGATATTCTTTCGGTCAACACGCTTAACACACGTGCCGGAGAAGTTGCCGATCTTACGGTAAATGAGAATTACAACGTATACAGGTTTCGCAAACAAGTTTGAAAGAGATGAATGTTATATTCAACAGACAGACACGAACCAATCGTGGTTCAGAGAAGTGTAGAGATGTCCACGGATTGATAAATTGAGTCTTGCATTATTCTATAAAGCTATTTCAACTGCAGACATATTAAAAGCGCTTAATTGAGTATGAAGGTAAACTTATATGGTGAAAGAGACATTTTTATTGATCAGCTCCAAAATTATTATACACGATTATATGCATGCAAAAAATTCATTCTTAAAGTATATATGTGAGAGAATATTTTTAGCGAGCTTAATGTATGCGATGGGGTATTTGTAAATGTTTCAATATCAATGTTCGATAACAGATTACACAAGTGCCGTATTTCATTCTTGTTGAGTAGTCCGGTTGGGCAAGAATCCTCATGCAAATTTGAAGGGTCAATACACATCCTAATTTTAAATCAGCTTATTCTATTATATTTTGTTACAATTTGCTGAAGAAGAAATTTGTAAATATGGCGAATATGTCTTCGACGATTTTGCGAATTATGCTTTATCAAGCCATGGGTTTACCAGGGGCCCCAGTACGACATCGGTCACTCACCCTAGCATCCAGCATCTGTAAATTTACTCCTGCGCTATCCTTGCCTATATAATTACTAAAAAAACGTGACCACGCCTATCAGCATGCTATAGTCGCCTGCGCATTTGTTGCAAATGTAATGATTGCAGGTTCAAGGATTAGATGGTGGGGAACAAACAAATTACTACGCGCCAAAATGTGTACCGTTCTTTGTTTCTCCCACCTCTCTGCTTTTGAACGTCATTCAGATATAGTTTGGCGGGAATTAAGTTGTCCCTACGCATTCAAGTGTGAAAGACATTCAGTTTTGCCCTAAGATGCATAAACCCAATATATACCCTTCAACCCAACTTCCCTAAGGAACGCCGAAAGTGGAAACTTTTGTGGCCAAATTTCTCATAAAAATTAAGATAATTAGAGTTTTAAATATTTCAAATAACTGTATCGGTTGATGACAACGAAAACTATTCAAAATGGGATTTGAGGTTCTGTCGGCGATAAGGATGTCGATGTTGGACTTTAGGGCTAAAGATGGAGGCAGTATGTCCCTCCAAAACATTGGTATCTACCTACAAGTTCTAAGATCAATCCTCCCCAGTGGTAACTATATTTACCGCTTGAAGTAACACTCATTTACTCTGTATTTTCTCCTCAGAGTGTTTTGTGGGTTTCGTATAATTTTCGCCATAAACAGCGATCATTTTGTTAAACAGCATTAACGAACTGATCGTTGTCATGGAGACGCGTAGTGTTTCTTTCGAGACACGGACTAAATATTTACATTTTATTTAGATTCGCATCGGTTGCGAAAGGTTAAATAAGAGCTAAGACAAGTTGGATGCTGTTTCTGAAATAAAATCTGTAATATGTTGTGTTTCAGACATGGAATACCTGTTTCAAGGTTCTTTGCAAGGTTTGAGAAAAGAGTGTCTCGTTGACCGAGATGCCTTCTGGTGAGTCACGAGTGTAATGCCCTGTACACCCCCGCTTCTTCAGGGTATACTTCAGTTGTCTCTCTTCAAATTATCATCTCTCGGTCCCTTCAATGTTAAATTGCTAGTCAGCTAGGAAAACGCGCTAAACAGTTTTACCGTCACATACAACAAAGCCCTTTTGTTATATATACATTTGTAACAATAAATGGAGGGGCACGTTTCGGTCGATTGTAACATCACCTTCTGGTTTATCTCGAATATAATTGTACTTCTTTTATAACATCGGGAAAAAAAATTCCACAATTTTTAAATTCTTGATTAACCAGGACAGCTCAGTCAGTACAGTGGCCATCTTAGGGTTGGACGACTATGGTTTTGATTCCCAACAGTAGGGACTTATTTCTTGGCTACTAGACTCAACCAGTCTCCTACCCAGTGACTTTCGGACGATCCATCGCTGGAGATAAAGCTGAACACCTCCTCCAGTGTAAGAATAAGTGGAGCTGTGCCTTCACTCCTAGCTTTAAATTAAATGGATTACATTTTTGCATCCGTCTTTGGGTCCTTGAAAACTGCGCCCATGTCTTGCGTTAAAAATAGTTTATCCGCATGCAAGAAATAGTTACTTTCTCCTGTTGAACAAATGTCCTTAGCCTTCGTTTCCCGGCGTACAAATGAATCAGCAGCCCGCACTTCTGACTCAATCTCTTAGAGATCCTGAGAGACCTGACAAGGACACGCAGGATCACTCGAAATTTCGACAGTTATTATTAGACTTACAGGACCCGTATACAACCAAAATATCTTCCAGATTTTTCTGGAAATATCGCTCCTGAGCAATACACGTATATCGAGTGGCGAAAAGATAATGACATTTTCATTTAAAACAGTGGTAAACATAAAAGATTAAATGTATTTGAACAAAACGCATTGTAATCGGGTTCGTTGTCTATTAGGTTCACGTGAAGAGCAGATCGGATGTACGTTCCACAGAAGTTTCTCCTTACATTTGTACCACCGTCCTCCACCGCTGTATAACCAGCAGTAACAAGATAAATTTTGAAGAAAAAAAAACTTCAATCGCTGATGTGACGTTGACAGATGATTAATCTACCAATTACTCATCACCGCCAACCAATGGCCATTAGCTGTTGAAACCATTCATCGTCAATCCACCTAAAAATGGAATATCAGGTGATGATGTGGCCATGAAATTTCAGCTGACTATAATTACTAGCTACATGTAATGACAGACCAATGACGAAAGCTACACGACCGAGTTCAGCTTCTTCCTAGCTGTGTTCATTTCTACCCAGAGGTCAGACTGGATGAGACCGGTTTATGGCTAGTTTTGCCAAACGAGCGTTCTTAATGACGTGTCCGGACAACAAAATACTTCCGCCAGAAGTAGTATGCACTGGTTGGCCTTGTCCATTGTCTCTGAATTTCTACGTCTTTAAGATCATGGTCGTATCGAGGCGGGTCACAGCTTTTGTTTGGCACATGGAAATCCTGTCATCTCCATTCCCTAATCACTGATTCAGTGTCTGTAAATAATAATAGAAGACGCTTTATAATGTACTTAAGTTGAGTCAATGTATGTACTAACACGTATATAAAATACATTGAATGTCAATGAACAGACAGATTGAAGTGTATTAAAACTAAAGTAAACGAAAAATCAGTATCTTCATATTTCAGAGAAAACTCAATAAATCTTGATGCACTAATGTGCTAGACTGCGTAGCAATGAATATATTCTCTGTTCTAGCAAGCAGTGGCCTTGTGTTGGTGGGGTGGATGATGGTTGCTGCATTCTTGGCATCCCACGTTCGTTTCCCAACAACCGGCTCTCAGGTTGTGCGTAGAATAATTTGATATTCATCTTTCTGCGTTCTGAAACATAAGTCTTCAGACAAGAACTCGGCTTACTTCAGAAGTAAGAACAAGATGGCGGGGAAACGTGTCCATTTACATCGATTTCAGGTATAACGAAAATACTTCTTCAGTTACTTGTAAATGTAGACGAGAAACAAGATGGCGACCTTCAGCTTAACGGCCCATATGGTCTTATAACAAATCGTACGAAATTGAACAATAATGACATTACTATTATTAAATATATTTCCCTAATGTTTATGCACAACGCTATGAAGAGGTATGGAGGAGTTGAGGTAAAGCTCTATGGATTCTTAACTTTGGTTCTAGATTGAAGAGGTGGGGTCAGCTACTCCCTCCATCCACTTTGCTCCTTAACCAGGAGATAGGAGACTGGGTGGGTCCATTGGCGGGCTCTTGTTTGTACTGTAGTGAAGCTTCGGGTTCCAAGTCGAGACATTTCTTGATTAGCCATGCGACTACCAGCTTCAGAAATTTAGCGTAAAGTACAACTAACATGACTCTTTCGTGTCAACTGTACTTAAAATTAAAGGCATGCCATTGGTACGGTCAAAGATAATTGGCTTTGTAATTATTAACAATAACTGGTTGTCATAACGACTGGTATGATAATAACCTCTGTGCGGGTTATTCCCTTCGTGCATCAAGTTGCGTGTGGATGTGTGTCTAAGAATCTTAGGAGCATAACCGAGTAAATGTTTAATTTTTCTAAAATTATTTGTTGCGTTTACAATCTAATAGCGTATAACTTGTAATTTAAGACCGGCAAGAGTGCAAAATCACATTTGGAAACACTGGCGTTTTAAAATGGAGAACAATTTTCCACACTTATTTTAAGAAACCTTGTGTAGAAGTACTTTGGAAATACCTAGCATTAATGAAATAATGCTACTAATAATTATTGAAAAATAATGCCATAAATAAATTGTTTATTGATATAGAAATTCGGATGTGCAAGTTCAGGTCTTGCGTCTTGTTATGTTAACACGTGATAGACACAACCATATAAATATAAACCAGCGGTTTTATGAAGATGTTTTCGTTCTGTGTCTCTGGGTTGACCCGAATCCAGAATTAGCTAGGAATGTGCGGGGTGACCCATTTGGCGGGAGCGATCTGCACGAACTGACACCAGTCACAAAGAAAAAGTGGATAGCCGAAGCTTGGTAACGGTTCTAACAATTACTAATAATACAAATGCGGCAAGAATGGTATACCAACATAACAATGCCGAGTAAAAAAATGACGTAACATTGTTTGATGAAGTCATTGTTTAGCGACGACGACAAATCACGAATTGTTATAGTAGATAAGAACATAGATATATTGAAGGAGGTGATTATGTTATGTACCTTCACTCTGAGTTAAAGCAAGTAAGTAATTTGGAATCTGAGTACAAAAGTGATAATATCAAGGGTAATCAGTATTTGGTACATTTGGCAAGTATAACATAAAAATTCTGCTAGGAGATTTCAATGCAAAAATTGGGAGAGAAAAAATATGTGGCGCGCATGGATGAGGCAAAAGATGTGAAACGGGTATTGGTTGGGAAGCCTGAAGGGAAGAGACCTAGACGTAGATGGGAGGATAATATCTATCGAGATGTATAGGAGATAGGAGTTGAAGACGATTGTATTTTGCTGGCCCAGGATAGGGACCTGTGGAAGGCTTTGGTTAATTCGGTGATGAACCTTCGGGTTCCCTAAGCCATCTAATTAGTTAAGTAATTTGGAATATTTTTTGAAACGTAATGTTGCTAAACTGAAATTTGCCTGAGAGCGTGGCAACACAACCAACACAACTGTGGTATGGGTTGCAGTATTAACAACAGTGAGTGTACAGGTCTTTATAACACAAATAACAACAATAATTCAATACCTTATGCCACAAAAATTAAGGACAGAATGAAGTAGTTACGTAACATTTATTTTTAATTATTTAGTTATATTTGTAATGTCTGAGCATTTCGATTATCAGTTTCGACTAATGGCAATCGGTAAATGGCCTTGTACACATTAGTGGCCTCTATACAAGCGGCAGAGAACTACGCCAGTCACAGCTGAGCTTTGTAAATATAAACACATAAGTCTGCAGCTGGAAGAAGACCTCGACGGTCTGCTACCGTCGAAATATCGCAGAACAGTAAGTTATCTTTCATAAAAAAATAGCAGAAATTACTCATTTACTGCATTTCAATAATCCGATGTGGTACTTCTGCAAATCGAATGAGAAAATAACACTTACTCGAGCATTTACTGAGTGTAAAGTAGTATGAATTTACGTCTGCTTTGTTCACTGTCCATGTTCAGTATTGTGAGTGAAAGTTTTACGTAACAAGTAATTGCTTTCGCAATTGTTACGTAAATTTTGTTCCCCAAAAATAGATTCATGACCCAAAATATTATGGTGCTGAAATTATATGCCTAGATATAAGGTCGTACGCCGTTTCTATGTGTTATGTTTTTGCGTTTCAATTGAAGATTTGGAAGTTTGCCAATGAGATAACCAAGCTAAAATCAGCTGTTTGGTGAAAGTGCGTCAAACAAAGCAGTACGTAATAGTGTATGTGGTGTTCGCGAAGCAGCGTGATATGCACAGGTGAAATGTGATTTTATTCATTACTGTTTCAGATTTTATGAAATGTCATCACTTTTAGAAGCGATAGATACAAAATATGGCAAAGAAGAGGCAGATAATTATGACCCTGATTTGCCTGTTGCAATTTACGTGCCGAAGAAGAGCCCAAGGAACTCAATCCCGTCACTGTTGGTGCTAAATGATTGTGATATTGAAAGTGCAGGGGATGAACAGGAATTGGAAGAGAAATGTCAGGAGGTTGAGGAGCTGGACCTAGCTCAGAACAAGCTGAAAAGATGGACTGAGGTACGTGAAAAGTGAAGGGAAATTACAGGAAGTGATAGCTTTGTGTGGACCCGTAGGAAAAAGAAATGGTTTGGATTAACTTTAAAAAAAGTTTTCACAATTGCTTTAGATAATTCCACATGTTACTATTAAAACACACAAGATTTGAGGAGGAGATGGTAGGATAACATTAAGATGGATCTAAGGGAGGAAGGGAGGTGGATGGAACTGACTGAGGAACATGTTCAGTAGTGGGCGATATTATTACCAACATTGAACCTTTGGGTTTTATCATCAGAGAGTAGGTATAGAAATAAAAGTAAAAGTTTCGCAATCCCAAGTAAAAGATGCAAATGATGCTACAAGAAGTTCCATATTGTTATTTTCCCAAAAAAATATTTTTTTAAATTTGAAAATCCTTAAATGAAACTCAAATGACAAAAACATATAAACATAATAATAGTGAGCATAGGTCATAGTGATGTGATTTGAATTGTTTCAGCAGTGGAATGTCATTGCAGTGGAACGTTTATTGTGCCTGACGTACTAACTTCCAGCGACACAGACAGATGCCTATTTCATGATCAGTCAGTGTAGAACTTGTAGAGGACAGCAGTGGGATCTTTCCACATTGTTGGCCAGGCATTTCACCATTTTCGTCATTGACTCGTGCCAAAGACAAATATTTCTTTTATTTGATAAAGTGTTGGTAAATCAAACGACTTCGGAGGGCTGGGAGATTTGAGCCGTTGTCTCGAAAGACTACGAAAGGAGAATGAATTAGTCTGAGAGGTACTTAGGCTTCAGAATGTAGGATTATTAAATTTAGCCACGTTGATTTCGTTTCAGGTGTTCAACATACTGAAGCATATGCCGAGGGTGAAGTTCGTCAACTTGAGTTACAACAACCTAACAGAAGAGCTTGTGAATTTGGACAATAGGGATCACTTCCTATATCTAAAGAACCTTGTTTTGAATGCTACTCGTATCAACTGGCAGAGTGTTCGGGATCTGCTACAGCTTCTTCCAAGGTTTGCTTCTTTTCCTTTCTGTTAAATCTCGAGCCTAAAATCATGTTTACTTTTTGGTAGCAAATTACAGTTATTTTCAACTGTGTACAAGCTGAGGTTTCCATGGCAATGTTAAGTATAGGTGGTGATCTGGGGTATTGCGCCAGGTTTGTTTTGGAGGAAATTTTCACATGACATTATTACTTCCTTTTGTCAAGGAAAACTGCAAATGCCTATTATAGTGAGAGATCTAGAAATGAAAATGATGTTTAATTCACTGTCGTAATTACAGCCTAATCACAGGCTTATCGCATAGGTCAGTGGTCCCCCAACCCTTTTGTGCCTATGGGCACATTTGAGAGTTTATGAGATCGCGGTGGGTACCAACCAATTAACAAAGCCAAATTTTCTTTTCTCTGAACAAATAAGATATGGACACCAAATAATACACAAAACAACACGACGTTTAATGATACGAGAAACCACGCAATCAAAAATACAATTATTATTACTCAAGTGGGAAGTTAGTGTGATGTTTGGCGCTGCATTTCATCAGCCAGTTTTTCAAATTTGGGAGTGTAGGATGATGTTGCTGCTCGCAAGCAATCGTCAAGATGGGCGTCAGTAAGTCGAGATCTGCGCTTTGATTTTATGATGTTCGTGGTTGAACGCCCTTCATTATTCAGTATAACCTCTTTCTGTAACAATGCAGGCACCCAAAAAAAGCCTTGGCGGGTGCCACTGCCATAGGTTATAATTTTGCAGAAAATTACCATATTTTCCAGACTATAAGACACATCCAGATTTTAGAGGCAACATTTTAGAAAAAACCTAGTATGCCTTTGGATTATGATGCACACAGATTTTAGGTAGTATTTTTCAGGAAGAAAATATGTCTTATACTCGGGGAAGGATGGCACTTTTCTACATCTTATGGTGAAAGTTGTAACCAGAGTTCCAACTTACTAACCCCTCCATGGTGACAAAGTGAAATGTGCTGTTGTAGTTTGGAGGAGCTGCATCTGAGCCTCAACAACTACAGCCACGTGGAGTTGGGTGATGAGGCAGATGTGAAGACGAGCTCTCGCTACTACTACAATGTGAAGAAGGTACACTTCACAAGGAATCCTGTAGCCACATGGCGAGAGATATGCAAGTTGGGCCTTGCATTCCCTAAGTTGGAGGCCCTCGTATTAGCTGAATGTCCACTGCAGTCACTTGACCCAGCTCTTTCTGTAGGGAACAGGTGTGTAAGGGGTCCAGACCCTTCCCACTTCATTGCTCACAGATGACGTACTGTTCAACACCATATAGCCTATGGAGATAACAAAGTCACATTAAGTAAACTAAGACCTCATACTCAGCAATATTTCTCATTTATGGCAGTAGAAACTGACTCTTTAAAAATAACTTAGTTGATTTTGCTTTTTCAAGACTCTTGAAATAGGCGTTTCTATTCTTCTGCCCCCCCTCCTTTAATTATTGATGATCTCTTGTTGACTGGAGCATTGTTAAATTACCAGTGCTAAGGTAAATGTAAGTCCTTAATGATCAATTTTTAGGAAACAAAGAATAGTTGTCCGAGTGTTCTCTGATTATTTTGGTGAATCCTAAATAAATTTTTATGTCTATGTCATTAAATCCTCACAAAATTGACAGAAGTGCATCAGAAGCAGATACATCTCCTGGGGGACGGACAGAGAGCGAGTGTGAATCCAACAGTCTCCCAAGCTTTGACTCACCCCACAGCTGCTTTAGGAAGCTGCGATTTCTTAACTTGAACAGCACGTTGCTAGCAACATGGGATGATGTGGAGAGGTTAAGCAGGTTCCCGGCACTGCAGTGTCTACGTCTACAGAGTTGTCCGCTGTTTGAGGTGAGGGGCTCATTTAAGATATCTTCTGCAATCCAGAAAATGCTTAGTGAGGGCCTTGATGCTGGTAAGCACCTCTGAAACATCAGTTTCTGTGAGACTACACAGAACAACATACCAGAGTTACTCTACATATATGAGAATACTGCAGCATTAATTTTATTTTGTGATTTTTTTAACATTAATGAATATTTACCATTTTACCCTCTTTAATGAAAGCTTTTGCAATTTGAAATATTGAGGTTTCAGGAAGTAGTAATTTGTTTGAACACTTCATAACGAACTGAAGGTTCTGTTGTTTCAGTACCCACAGGAGTACACTGAACATGAGCGTCGTCAGCTGCTCATTGCCAGGCTTCCCAATGTTCAGACACTGAATGGAGGTGCAGTTATAGGTGAGGAAGAACGGGAGGATGCAGAAAGGGCATTCATCCGATATTACATGGACAAACCAGAGTCTGATCGACCAGAAAGGTGAGGCAGTTAAACCGTCCACTGTCAACCTATGTAAGGAACTGGATGCCAAAGAATCTCAAGATTTTTGTGATAAATTATATGCTAGAAAAATTTAGTTTTCATAACAAGAGTTTTACAATATTAAACCACAGGCATTAGATAGTTAATTTAGTGAGTGAAAAACCAAATGTTAAATTTGTTCTGATGATATATTATCATATTTTTCATAAATTAATGACTAAAAATATTTACCCCCTTTTACTTAAGTATTCAGAAGTGCCATGGTATGGTAGTCCAAGTCAAAACTGTGCCAGTGCTGGATCATTTAACTGTTTATTCGTAGGTTTAGCCACAAATACAAAAATATAGTAAGCTTTGAAATATAAATTAAATAACACATTAAGGAATGTATGCATAATATGATTCTGGTGCATATACCAATATTTGACCTTCTGAAGTTGTTACATGCATACAGATACGGACGAAGTGATATTAATAGGTGCTCTGCAAGATGCAAATGTGCCTCCGTCATCAGGGCGATGAGTATGAAGATTTCTGTCTTCTGGGTTGTTGCGCTGTGTAGTCTGGTAGATGTTTACCAACGTTTCAGAGGTCATACTGCCTCCGTCATCAGGGCGATAAAGCATGACCTCTGAAACGTTGGTAAACATCGACCAGATTACACAGCGCAACAACCCAGAAGATAGAAGTCTTCATATGAGGCCTTGTTCTAGCCTCTCACTGCATTATTGCACTGTGGCATTGCAGATACGCTGACCTAGTGGCAGTACATGGGAGGCTGGACCCTCTGGTAAATGTAGATTTGAGCCCTGAGAAGCGCGTAAAGATTCGGTTCACACGTGGAGAGGCAAGTGAAGTTCGCAGTGTGGTCGTGTACCAGACGGTACAGGAGCTGAAGCAAAAACTGGAGTCCATTGTTAAGATCCCCTCATCACGCATGAAGCTGTTCTATGTGGACCAGGACATGAAGGATATCACAGGACCTGAGGAAATGCGTTTTCCTAACAAGCAGCTGTACAGCTACAACATCTCCAGTGGTGATGAGATCATTGTCGATTCCAAACATTAGGCATAAAAACAAATTTGTTCTATTTCTTTAGGAATTGTTGGAGTCTCATTATCAGATTGTCATGTTTTCAAACATAAGACTATATAAAATTTTGCTATTCTGGAACAGAACTGGAGACAATTGGAATTTGTTTCTGTTTGGAACATCCGAGTCATGTCTCCATTATCTTGTGACAGTGCAATTGGAATTTATGTTGGAATCATGATAAGACACCAATAAGCTAGCTTCCATACTAACAGCTAATTGAAAGTATGCCAGATGTTAGCATGATAGGACACAGAATGTTGAGAATAGGTAGATTATCTAGGTTCCTGTTGGAGAGTCTGGACACGTGCCATTTCTTGTGTGGCCGCTCCTGATAAATGTGGATGTCACAAAAATGGCTGTGCAAGCATTCCCTCACCAGCACTGCCCGTTGTGTTGAGCGACAATATTCTGTATTCGTAAAATGGAAACAATTTCTGTAGAGAATGACAGATTTAAAATATTTCCAGGTTTAAGTTTATGGCACTGCAGTTTTTGATTGGTCTGAAAACTGAAACTTGCACTTTTTCATTTGAAATTTAAAAAAAGATTTTCAGAAGAAGCTTTTAATGCACTTTTACCAGATGAAGATGCAATTTGCAATATTCTTAAATTTTATTTATAAGTAGCACAGTATTCTGCATCATTTGGACTAATGAATTTGTCATTTTAAACTCTTCATGTAACAATCTCTTTATGCTGTTTTATGAAAATGTTTAGTAACTAACTATATGGTGGTGGTCCAGTGATTAATTTTTGAAGCTGCTACACTGATAATGCTACTAGTTTCAAGTATAAGGACTTGTGAAAAAATTAACTTATTTTCTAGTCTCTGTTAGTGACATTTATAATTGTTAGTTTTTATTTTAATTATTTTTAAAAAATATATTTTTTGTTTCAGATATTTGTCTATGTTTAATATTGTTCTATAAACAGAATTGTTTTAATATCCTGTTTTACACAGTAAATTCTGATATCATAGAGACTTCCATACTTTGTTGTGTGTTGTAGAAAGGTTTGTTGTAACGAATAATTGAGCCATTGTTGCTTGCTTGAGAAACTGTTAGGAAGCATGAAAAAAGGTAATTAATTCTTCCAGCACCTTATAAATGGCCTCTTCATTTGTTTGTGTGTCTGAAACAGTGATCAGTGTTTGCCATGATCTGATTGGATGGCAATAGTTTCAGACACAAGATGTATTTTAAATGAGGGGAATGCTTTGAAGCTTTAAGTTACAATACAATTTGTTTCATCATTGTCACAATACATGAATGACTGCAGCAGTTTTGTGAGTTATAAAGGGACACTAAAGACAGCCAGGACTGAGAGATCTAAGACATTATATCCAATCTCTGAATTTTTGTGGTTCCAAAAACTGTACAGAATACTTTGTAGGATGAAGTTGTGGCATTCCAGTTAAGAAGGGTGAGAATGGTGCATTAAACACTTAGCAGATCCTGAAATGACTTGTGTTTCTTGTTTGGCTACATCATAGTTTGTGTGATGATGACATTTGCTTGAGTTATTCTTGTATTCTTACTAGATCGTCGATAATGTCTCGTCTCTTTATATGAAAGAGCGAGTGATAACCTTAATTGCAGCACTGTACTGTGTAAGATGTGAAGGTGAATGCAATGAATATAAAATCATGCATACAAACAAAATTGTTTACACTAGAAAGGACACTAATGCCACAGTTTTGTTTGTATGCATGATTTTATATTCCAATACACTGCACAGCATGCAAGGTTTTAAGATGAATGCAATGAGGTTTTCATGGGTGACCATTTGTAGAGTTCAGTGGTTTGGAGACTGTCCTTGCCTACATCTTCAGGGTTGATGTGATCACAAACGCAGTGTTTAAAACATTGGATATTAACTCCATACTTACATGGATCATCATCTGAGAAGACTTCGTTGCAATATTGTACTGCTTTGTGAATTTAATTCTTTATGCTGTAGTAATTGTTGTGCAAATTGTTTTATTATAAAGTGGTTTATTTTTAAAAAAATGATTATAGCATTATGTACATTTGGTTGTCCTCTGTATTGTAAGTCCATTATATACACACAAAAAAGTGAGCCTTAAATGAAAAGTGAAGGAAAGTATTTCCAGTTGGACAAGACTGTACTTACTTGCAATGTAGGTAATAAAATGTAAATTATACAGATGTTTACATCATGTTGTGTGTTGTTTACAGCTTACCTTGCATTTGAACTAACTAAATCCCATGATCCAGAGTCCTTGATGTGAAACTAACAGTCTCAGACTCCTAAATCTTCCAGCTGTCTCATCCCTTCAGGTTTTCTGACTAAAATTTTATATATTTCTCATCTTCTCTGTCCATGCTACATACCTCATCCATCTCATCATACTTGACTTGATCACCGTAATAATGTGAGACGATGAATACAAATTATGAAGCTATTTGTTGAGAGATTTTCTCTAGTTTCCAGGTATTCATCTCTACTAGATCCAAATATTCTCTTTAGCATCATTTTCTCAAACATTCTCATTCTAGATCGAGAATTTAGAACATAAACAGAATTATACAGTGCATATGGAAAACATTACATTGTATTACACTCTGCCGTTGTCTGCAGCAGTCTTTATTCCAGTAAATGCTCCTACGTTCCTAGACACCCAGTTTCCATAAATGATGGTCATAATGTGCAAGAGAGACAATGAAGTAGATGAGCAAGCTATGGTTTCGACAGCACCAACATCTCAACAAGCTTTGGAAAGAATGTTCAGTGTTACGTCAATGCCTGTACAATACAGTGTTAGCATCATTCCTTAAAAAAAGAAACAAACACGATTAAAACTCGATGCAGCATCCGGTGAAATAACCCACTATGTACAAACACTGTAATATTATCACATATAAACAAGTTTCTTACTTTTATTGCAATTTCATTTCCAATCGCTGGTAAAACAAACTTTTGCTTACAGTTTCACATAATTTATCTTCATTTCATACAAGTCTAAGCAGAAGCTCTTCTCATACCAACTGTGAGAAAATGAACACTGTTCTCTTCTTTGTATTGGCACCTACTGCTCTGTGCTGCTAGATGGACCTGCCCCCAGCTGAGGATTGGCAGGACTAGTTTCACTGGTGGTGCCTTGCAATGCCACTGCCGTAGCCGTGTTTTGGTGGACAATGTTGGTAGCAGCTGGTCTCAGTCCAGGACTGATGATTCGAGCATAAACTTGTTGTCGACCTAAGAGATTCACAACAAGCAAGGCTTATTTACAAATTGTGTCCTGAATTCTAACACACATCTTATTTTTTATGTCTTCTTTAAAAGTGCACCAGTTCATAAGAGGTTAGATTCAATAAACACTGTGATGATACCAACCCTTGAAAAGAATAGTCTTACATAGAAAAAGGTATTTAGGTGGAACAAAAATGTTCCTCTGAAAGTTTCAGGACTCAAACACAGGGAACCTGGAGAAAGGTGGAAAACCATGGACAGATACAACATGGAGCGGATATGACTAACAAAGGAGGAATCATCGCACCGTGTTCAGTTCAGGCTTGCTTCCTGCAGTAAAAATTGATTTCTAATAGACACGTACACATCAAAAGATAACCGTATATGTTCAATAACATAAATTTATGAGAACAGTTCTTCAGATTGAACCCAGAATTTTCATTCCTGCATGGATGGCTGACTGCTTTATTTATTTTGTAACCACAAAATCCAGGTTATAAAGTCTGAAATTAGTTTCACCCAACAACTAAAGCCAACGAGTATCATTTCCTAATATGAAGAAACACATGCACATGCACAATAGATGAAGCAGAGTTCGTGTACATGTGTACTCTGTTCCGACTACTTTACTTCACACCCAAAGGCTTGTTTGAGTTTACCTTTGGTACTAGCTGCAGTTGTTGCTTGTGACAGAGGTATCACCTTCAGGCCTTGAAGGCCCTGGAGGCCTTGCAGAGTCTTGATGTTCAGAGTGCCACCTTGGAAACCAGGTGGCAGCAGTATCTGCTGAGCACCGCCTTGTTGCAGCACCAGTGTCCCACCTTGAGCCCGCAGTGCCTGTGAAGCCAACACTACTGTCTGGTGGCCACCCGCAGCTTGTGATGTGAGGATCACATTCTGCAAACAACCCAAATTCTGATAGGAAGCTACAAAGCTAACCTGTACTGCCGTTCATATTGCAATTTAAATCTTATCCTCCTAATATGGGAGTCTTGACATAATAAATACATGAGTTGGGAACCAAAAGGGGTCATTATGCATAAAAGTGAAAGCAGATCTCAGTATGTAAGAAGCAGGAAATCCTGTTAGAGGCATTATCAAAACTGACACAGCCAAGAAATCAATTCTTTGTGTATTTACTTCAGAGTAATTTTGCAATTTTATTCAGACCCAATATCATCACGAGGATTTACTTTATAACGCGTAATAATCACCTGACCAGCTGCCCCCTGTATGGGTGTTGGCTGAGCTTTACTGGCAAGCAATACGGGCTTGCCGCCAATGTGAGCGAGGTTGAGACCACCAGCTGCTGGTCCTAGCATGCGTAAATTAGCGGTGGCTGTGGTCGTTGTTCCTGCGACCAAAGGTTTGCCTGCAGCCGTGACAAGTTTTGTGGCTTGTGGCTGTGGCTGCTGCTGTATTCCCGCCGTTGTGACGAGGGACTGAAAAAATCGCATTATACGATAAACACAGACCATGCTTCACGCTGTACATCACTTTACACCGTTAATATTAATTCCACCCATGTTTTTTAAACACATTCTTCTGTATTTTGCATATGCTACTGGCCTTAGTGGTCATTTACTGCAAGGAAAAATCTATCTTCCTAAAAGATGGCAGCTTTTTATCCACTATTATTAAGTCAGAACTAAACTGAATTTGCTAGAAAATAATGTAATGTTTGTTACCTTTCAGGATTTATGTTACCACAATCTGTATATTTTGCAAACCAGTTCTGTCTAATGGAGAGAGGATTAAATATTCTAGCTATTAAAAGTAGCAACATACAGCTACAAAATTTTCAGTAGTTTTAATTCCCTTTTATTTTTTTGAATTTCCTCATATTGAATAGAACTAAATGTAAACTAAACATAGTAGCTATTACAGGTTACAAAATGCAAGCATAAAACATTTATGTACCTGCTGATTGGTGAGTTGGGTCTGCAGTACCCGGGGCTGTCCCACAGACAACAAGTTTCCTTGGGACATGACTGCAAACTGTGTGCTACTGGGGATCTGAATCAGGCTTGTTTGTCCAGGTTTTCCTCCAGTTGTCACACGCAAAGCTGTGCCTGAGGAGATAACAACACTGTAACGACTGTATCGCAAAAAAGGGAAATAACTTACTGAGACAGCAGATATGCAAAATGTATAATGCTACTGTATGGTTAGGTTGACAGTCCATCTACACAACAATTTTTGATTATAACATCAATATTTATTAAGGGCCACTACATGTTTTGACCTTAACTGGTCATCTTCAGGTTGTTCTCTTAAAGTGTTTGAAGCTAAGAGATATGACTGCTAAATTGTATAGATATTTGAAACAACATTCAAATGGATCTGCATGATACCTTTACAATTAGTTTTACCTGAGAGCATAGGAATCTTCACCTAGAATAGAAACATATTTTTTTATTGGGTTTAAACGCATACGCTAAAATGGAAGGGAGAAGATTATAACTTGTATGGCTATTTCATAATTCTAATTAAAATATCAGAATGTTCAAGTTGTCTATGAGTTAAAAGCCCTTTAAGATACTATTCTTGGATGCATAATGAAGCTTTCTTGTTGCACTTTTTTGAATTTGTTGTTGCTGTGTAATCAATGAGCAGAAGCTGGAACTATATGAGTGACATAACATCATTATAGGTTCTTTATTGATTGCTGTTTTATTGCACTCCTACTTATAGTAATGTATGTGAATGTCACTTATTTCAAATATGTATACGATTTAGCGATAATATCTATTAAGTTTCAAGCACTTTAAGAGAACCACCTGAATATGACCAATTAACATTGAAAAATGTAGTGGATCCTAATAAACAAGGATACTGTAATAAACAATTGTGTAGACAGATTGTCAACCTATCAACATGCAACGGGATGCACCCCTTAAAACTCGTTACTATATAGTTTTGTGCACCTTGTGGCAATGTGCCATGCTGTTTCTGATGAGCCAACAAGCTCTCCATGGAGATAACCTGCCCCTGAGCACTTGTTAACACTTTAGCCACCATAGGCTGCTGCTGCTGCTGTTTCACTACGGTGGCAACACCTGATACAGGCTGAGCACTTGTCACACTTGCTGCACCTTGCTGCTGCAGTTGCGTCGGTAATGTCACGTGCGACACGGGAATCGGTTTTCCACCAACTGCAGCAAAATGATAGAAAAGTCTCGGTATATTGCAACTTAAATGGAAAACCTTGTGAAATATGCACAATGAAATAATTTTGTATTAAACTTTTTTAAAACAAGGGTATCCAGCCATATACACATAACTGATAAAATTCTGGGGCTTATATTGGGTTGAATGGAAAGATTTTGCATTTTTGCAAAATGTATTTACAATATTTAATCAACTATATAATTTCAATTGCTCACTATTACCGTCTCCCAACGTGTCACGAGCGTTTTAATTCTGGCCTTGTAAAAACTTCTCAGTTTTGATTCAAAATACGCTATACGATACCACTGTTGACCTCTCTGAATCTTTATAATTTCTTGTTATTTAAATGGTCTTGCAATGATCTGAATAAATGATAATTGAATGGTGCCAAGTCTGGTGAATATAGCAGGTGGTCCAAAATTTCCCAATTAGGTTCCTTTATTTTTTGCTGTGTCATTGAACTGACATGTGGATGGACATTGTCCTGGTGAAAGACAACTCCTTTTCTGTTGACGAGATGTGGACCTTTTTTCTTGAAGGCATTTGTTTACTCCATTCAATTGTCAACAGTAACCTTCTGAATTTATGGTTCTGCTGGGTTAGAAAACACAAAAACTTTCTGTTCAACCCAATACATTAATCTCAGCTCACATTACAGCCAGATACTAGCACACAACTAATAACTGCAAGAGGTCAAGTAGATGATCGTCAGTAATACAAATTACCGATTACTGGTGCTGATTGTTGTTAAGGTTAAGAATTAACCAATGTTATCCTTGTTAATGTCGGTGGTCTTCTGGGTCATGACACTGCAAACTACCTTCAGCTTTTAAGATGGAGACAGTATCTACCCACAAGTCCAGATGGTGTCAACCCAAAGACCAAAATGGACATCTTCACCACCACGAGAACCCCAAATCTCATAAACTGTTACCTGGTGAAATTTAAGATACACCGATTGTGCTCATGTACAAACCATAACAGCGTTAATAGAAACCGTATTCTTGCGTTACCTCAAACTGCTTCAGATGTTGACCCTCCCATCACAAGATGACCAATCTCAGTATATACACTGATAGACAATGGCTCAGCTTACCTCTGGCCATGACGCGAGGCTGGGCCTGTCCTTGACCGAGGATGGACATGGTGGTGACGACACGCTGAGGTGTGGGAGTTGCAGTCGTGGCCCCAACATTTACAGTTTGTTGTTGTTGTTGCTGCTGTTTCTGTTGTTGCTGCTGCTGTTTCTGTTGTTGTCGTTGCTGCTGCTGTTTCTGTCGTTGTTGAAGCTGCTGTTTCAGTTGTTGGAGCTGTGCAATTGCTGCAGCTTGCTGTAACACAACATTATAACCCAATGCCATTTTTCCAAATTCATTCAATTTTGATCTTTAATTCTATTAAACTATAAATTGGCTACCTGACAGTCCATCCAAGCAACTGTTAATGGCCATATTTTAATCCAATCATCTCTGATTAAATGCCCCTCTACATACATGAAAATATTACTAACTGCATTTCCCTATACACTGTATGTAATATCCACCATAAGTGCAGCAAACCTTATTTGCATGTTGCTGTAGCAACTGTGGCTGCTGCTGGATTGTCCCAATTATTGTCTGTTGTTGCTGTTGTTCTGGTTGATGCTGCTGTTTAATGAAAATAGTCTGCTGTTGAGATCCATCTGGTGTTCCAATCGCCTTCACAGCATTCACCAGCTTCACACCTGACAGATTTGTGGTGACAAGAGTTTTTCCTCCAGCTGTTAACACTGGCTTGGGAGAACCAACTGACTGCACCTAAATGCCAATTAATCAAACGAACCAGAAGCTGAGTGCAAAACATACCTAACTCCATACAAAAGAGTCCAACAAATCACCGGATTTATATCACAATTTACAGTATATCTCAGAAAGACAGAAGGGTCCTAAAACATAATTAAATTTTAACTTACCTGTGTTACATTCACCAACTGAGCTGATGTGGCATTCACCAGAGCTTTAGAACTGGAGATAGATGGCTGAGCAGTGGGTCGGCTGATAACGGGTGCCTTCTGCTGCCGAACAGTATAAGATGGCGTCGATGTAACGACTGTAGCCACAGCAGCTGTGGCTACAGTCATTGAGGTTACAACTCGTGATGAGGGCGAAGAAGAAGTTATGTTTGCAACCAATGACGAGGTTGGCTAAAGGAAATAGAAACCTTCACTGAGCACCAAATGTACTTCTACTTTATAGAAAACTACACAAATACTGAGGAGGCATTACCATGTTTCAACTTGATTAATAGACTTACTAACACAACAGGGAATAGTCTTTTCGACAGTTAAGGTGCTTGTGTAAAAAAGATGGCTGTCTTCTGAATTTTGCACCATTTCAGATGTTCCTATTGACCCTGATGATGAGGGCAGTAAGCATCTCTGAAACATCAGTCAAAGCCTGCCAGATTTACAGCATAACATCCCAGAAGACAGCCATCTCCATACTTATCGCCGTGAGAACCTGAAATCTCACCTGTTACAGAGCAACTGTCTGAATAATATCGCTAATTGTAATCATTTAGTGCTGTAATCTCCGCATTCCTAATTAACTTATAACACACAGTATGGTGATCACATATCTTCTGTACGCCATTAGCAACAAAGGTTTAGTGCAGCACTTACCAAATCTAACCTAATAGCCCTAATCCTCAGCCCTTACCCAGAATCCTAACCAAAGAGGCTTACCATCTTCAATGCTGCTGTGGGGTTCACATTACTAGTGACACCTGCGAATCCTCTGGCGGCATTCATTGCCTGCATTTGTTGAGGAGTCAGAGTTACAGTTTTCAATATGGGCGTGGCAGTGGTAGCGGACAACTGATTTGTAGGCTGCGGTGTCATTGCAACGGTCTTCACTATTGAAGCTGCAGTCAGCTGTTGTTGCTGGCTAACAGGAGCTGTGAGAAGAGACTTCCCAGCAGCCACTCCTCCAGTCAGTATAGTTGGTGATGTTGTCACCTGTGGCAGATAGAGAACTTATTCTACTACATATTATTTAATTTTGTCCATGTAAGTAAAGTATGATAAAGTAACTCTCATACTTAAGCATCAAACCACAAATGCAAACAACCAATATCATCACATTCTTCTCACTATTGCTTCATATTTGGGAAGTCCTGGGATTAAAATCTTAGCGAAGACACCCTCTATCCAGACTGAGGGTTTCCTTGATCTTTCCAGGAAGAAATCCTTTTACAGCCTTCCAAATTCATTAAGTCTTGCTTCAAGTCTGTTAAAATTATAGAGAAATATGAACATCTCAGGCTAGTAACTGAGCTTCATTGTCCAGTGGCAGAACAACACTGTGGAACACTGCACATTGATACAGTTTGAAAAAAAAATTGCTAAAATCTTGTCTTATTCTAATAATTATTCTGTAGAAGTAATTCGTGTACTCTCTTTCAACCACGTTTCCATATGACTAGCTGGTGATTTAGTTTGCAGGTTCTGAAACATGTACAAACCCTCAGGTAAAAGCGGAATAGTCGGCATGTCTGTTCTCCCAGCCATAAAAACAGCACTTGTAACATTAAGATAGACATGCGTGAACAACCCAGGTTATGTTTTTCAATGTCTATATAACAGTGTGAGTTGCACTGGTGTTAAGAGAGAAAATATCATTGTTACTGACTTGTCTTAGTCTGAACTATTGTGATGCTGTTTGGCACCTATACTCTGCAGAAGTTCCTATCAGAAGGTTGTTTGAAACATACAAAAAACATGGCAATATGTCGATGGTAAGAGTTTACACGGGGTCATTGATTACCCTACTACAAACAAAACATATAAGAACAAACCAAAAGCTTCACGACTCGGCTCGCTCTCGGCAACACTCCAATTCGTCTCCCCAGCCTTGACCACCCCGAGGGACCAAGAATAACCCAAAAACATGGTGGTTGCCCTGTCCACCAACACAACAAAATCAATACCTATCTGGACAGGCAACCACGTGAAAACAAATACAAACCAAGGTTGCCTCGAACGGGGTGCCCAGCCGGAGAGAACGTTGCCAACCGGATTCATAGCTACAGCCTGAGTGAGCGTCCGTGTGCTGGCGAGAAGAGTTCAGCCCAAATCAGTCCCCCTCCTAAACCGGCCTAACCTCCCCACATGCATGCGCACTCCTTTCGAAGCTTCGCCGTCACAACATCAGAGCCGAATGTAGTCGGCTCAGATGCATTATCAACTGTTAAGGTTTCAATTATGGTTCAACCTCAAGTTTTACTTACTTGTATTGTTTGGAGTCCAGATGATGTGGACACTTGGAGATTCTGAACAGCCTGTCCTGGTGCAAGGGTAAACGTCCTTGGCATAACAGGAGTGCGAGGGGCCCTTGTTGTGACAGGCTTCACAGATGCTGCAACCACAGGCACAGTTGTAGCTGAGACTGGGGTAACAACAGGAAGGCTCGTTTGAATTTGTGGAGTTGGAAGTGTGGGGAGAGAGGTGTGCGTGGATATTGTTGATGGTGTGGTGGGTGTGGCAGGCAAGTCCACTTTGATCTGCGAGACTGTAGTGGCAACGCTAGCCGCGGCCTCCTTAACAGTGGCTACACCCTCTTTCTGCTGCTTGCTTCGACTGGCCTTGCGTTGGCTCGAGGATTTCTTTGTCTTTGCCATGCCTTGCTGCTGTTGGTGAAGACGTTCTATAACAAGAAGATAATACTACATGGTTTTCTCCAAAATGTTAGGGACCTTCCTACTTCACAGTTCCTGACCAAGAAAGTTTGAATGTGTGGAAAGTTCATTACAGCTCTGTAAGCAAATCACTTACCAAATTCCTCCTCAGTGCGCCCCCGGTGAAGATAGATCCAGATTTTTCGCTTGGTGTCATATTTGACACATGGATCTGTCTCGTAGTGCAGGCGATCCAGCGCTCCACTTACTACAGAATGAAGGTAACTTTCCTGTGATACTGGGGCAAGATACTGAGAATCTTTAAGTAGCTCACAAATGTCTGTACGTGTTCCCTCACCATTTGGTAACCTTGCTGTGGCATCTCTTACTGTAAGAAAATGGCCATACATGAGCAGTTTGTATAAAGCAGTATTTCATCCCGTGAAATATACTTTTTCCCAACATTTCATGATATATATTTGTATGTGTGATTTCACTGATTTATGAAAATGTTCCAACATGGAAGATATAACAGTCAACTTCACGTGTCCGGAAAAGTAAATAAATTTCTCCAAAAATTGGGCAGGCTCTACACTAGGGTAACAGAAAACAAAACAAAAAGTTATTTTTTAACTTTTCATGTATCTAATTTTTATGAAACACTGTACAAATAAGATTTCAATGAAGAATGTTCAGCTTCAAGCTCCAGATGCTTTTTCCTGGAGAAAGAACCCTCAGTAGACATGTGAAAGGAGGTGAGTGCATACCAGAACAAGTCTGAATGTGGTGGCAAAGAGAATAAAATCCTTGCCTGCTCAGAACTGAACCTCCATTACCCAGCCTTCAGACACTTACTGATTGAGCTGTTCCAGTTCACAAAAAATATGACTGGAGTAATAACAAATGTAAGTTATAACTCACCAAGCGCCAGAATTGTGACAAAATTGGGACGCTCAGCTACCAGAAGAGAGTGGCCTCGTGGTTTGTTTACGCCTATGCTCTGATTATATACTCCTTTTACAGGTCCAACAACTGACTCATAGTTGTGCATTCGAAACGTGAATGCTCGATGTGGATTCTCATATCGGTGCCTCTCCTGCCAAAAGATCAATTTTTTTACAATCACTTATTTTGTAATAAGTTTAAATTATCACATCAGTATATAATATTATTTATCAATTATGTTAATGGTTATCTGATTTCTTTAGGCTTCAGTCTATGTTGGCATCTATGTTTGTGATGAAGGGAGAGAGCAGTTTTTCTAGCAAATATCCAAAGTTGACTTAAAAGAGAGAGAGAGAGAGCGCTAACTACATCATCAGTAAGAATGAAGCCTTAAACACTGATTTTATAAAAGTACAATAGACACTGTGTTGGCAGTATACCTGTTCCCTAAAACACTCCTTTTCCTCAGGAGTGCTGGGATGTACAACCCAGGAGGTGGGGCAGCGAGGAGGTGGAGGAGAGGATGCCCTCTCCTCTCCAATGCCATCTCCTGTCTCCTCCTCCACCTCTTCTTCCTTGACTGGCCGAGCCGTCATCTCATCACGATGATCCAGCCAGTGCTGGCACAACGGCTGGAGATGAGAATCTAAGTCCCGACCTGCTCCTATCCACTGAAATGCTTGTAAGTTGCGTTTGTACTCGACATAAGGAACAAAGTCTTCTGGCTGTGCATCTACAATCACAGAGAAAAATGCCACAAGTTCTATGTAAGTAGTATTGCTATGTTAAGTCAGTGCATGATATAATTAAAAGTTTTAAATGAAGACAAAGCGATGGAATGCCATATAACATGCTTTGATACCTTTATAGTCTTTTTATAGCCTATATAAAAGAAATAAAGAAACATTAAAAACCTAAAAGCAGAACCTACATTGAACAAAATTATTAATAGAGAACCAATTGGACTCAACATATTGACAGACTGTAAAGACGCAGACTTAAGAATTACAGACCATGTAGATTAAGTAACCAAGGATGGCATTTAAATAGACATCTGGACAATTGAGGCTACAACAGAACAACGAGTAGCCTAACTCTGACTGCTAGATAACAATTAGAATCCCTTTATTATATTTCTTAAGTTTCATTTCTGCTGCTTCTGTATTCAGATTATATTTTTTTCACCTCTGTCAAGGTTCTTAACTCTAGATAAGCCTGTTCTTAGTTGACAGCAGTGAACAGCACAAATACTCTGTGAATGATGTAATCACTTTTTAAGACTAGTAATCAATTCTGTGCTCCCTCTGTACATAATATATATAATAAATTATCCATAAACTGTCTTTACCAACATGTGCAAGACACATACCTGGGAAGTCCCCTGACAGGAAGCTGATTGCAGATGGCAGCATAAGGAGCCAAGAGTCGGCCGCTATGCAGTACCAGTCATTGAGGGGAGAGATGGGATTCTCTTGCCAGGCTTTCAGCCTGTCCTCCAGTGTCACAAGACTCATGCGGTGGTCTGGCGTAGAGCAGATCACATCTCGTATCAGTGAGAAAAAACAAGCATGTGTCTCCTGCATCAGCTCAGGTGCTGGTCTGTATGAAAAAGGACATAACGGAAATAATGAATACAAATCGTTCATAGATAATCAGTCACAATGGAGTTTTTGTTGTGTATTTTTTTTCTTCTTCAAAAAATTCAATACCGAGGCTTATTTTTATTAGGCTTTTTTAGCATTGTGGTTTTTTCCGATGGGTGAGGTAGCCCACCGCAACAGAATCATAAGAATCATGACAGAGTGGAAACTACCTCCGAAAGGATGGGAAAATAGAGAAGAATGGAAGAAAATATTAGGCACTGGAAGACTGAAGTAACAGTCAAGAAATGGAAGAAGAAGAAGAAAAAATTCAATCTGCCCTCTCCTCTCATTGCACAGGTTTGAAAATCAAACAGTTGGCATGTTTACAAAATTCACAAAAGTCATTATAAGCACCCACTATTATTTACAGAGATATGGAATTTAATCTATCTACTTTGAAAATATTTTATTCCTGTGGGCTGTAAGATGGCAAAGGGTAGAGAATTTGTCAGTTATCTTCTAAAACCAGAAGTAACACTCAAAACAATTTAATTTTTTTTTTCTGAGAGAACAGACTACATTATAATCCCATCTTATGCAGATAGGTTACTAACTTCATATCATCAAGATTTATATCCATGGGGTCATTTGGTGATTCGTCCAGATCTACTGGTAGATTCATCATGTCGATACCATCGAGGTCAGACAGGGTAGCTGCAGTGATGTGCCTGCCTGAGTATGTTGGATTGGTAGTCTTGGACATGGTGATATTATTAGAAAGTTGCTGGAACTGTTGTCCACTATTTGGCACTGTGAAGGTGGTCTCACTAGAGGTGCATGAGGTAGGGAACATATCACTAACAGCCTCCTCTGATTCAGCCTTAATCCGCCGCTGCAGTAGACTCCTGCCACCACCACTACTTGTATTCACTCTATTGGCTCGAGGAGAGGAGCTGAAAACCAACATGTCAAATTTTAACCTTTATTGGCCATGCATCGTGGCTTATGTGTGGTTCAGCCGACTGTGCATCTCGGCAGCATACTACTAAATCTCTAAGCCATGTCATATGGAGGGTTTAAACCCCTATTCAATATGTAAAGCAAAAGCAAAGCTGTCTTACTATACACCATGTAGGCACTTAGGGGGAGAGTTGGTATAGCTCCTATTCATTCTTGACCTCGGCACTAGAAGGGTGTGAGTGGTCGGCATCACGCCCCGGCCATGCTTTACCCCCTGGAAAGGACCCAGGTACCCACTGGATAGGAGGCTGGGTGGGCCCCAGAACTGGTCTGGACACAGAGGCTAGAGGAAAAATCCTCTGCCCCCATCGGGGATCAAACCCCGGTTGTCTAATTTGTATCTTGTATTGCATATGATTCATCACCATGTAGCACAAAGGCTGACTGTTCTGTCTCACCCAGAGCTGTTTGTGCGTCTGTTCCGAGCGGCAGCTACTGGTGTTCTGGTGTGGGGAGGTGTTGCTTTGCTGGCAACCAATGAATTTTCGATCTCTCCTTCCACATCCACCCGTTCCATATCATCCAACAACAACTGATCCAACATTGCATCCTCATCTTCAGAATCACCAAGGTCAGATCCATTTGAGCTGCATCCACCAACTCCCTACAAATACATCAGAAATGTCCTACCTGCGTCACTCTACACTCTCCTCATACTATTCACGCATTATAATAAAATATATTTCTGATAAGAATATTAATGCACATTTTGAAGGCCGAAAGTAAACATCACTGACACACACCATGCTAACTCATTTTATGAATAATCAATAAATTTTTGCATTATAAAAAATGCTAAGCTGAGCATATATTCCAGTATCGCGTGACATCCCTCCGTTTCCATGCACAGCCGATCGTGCCATGTTCCTGCACTAGAACAATAATCAAAATCGATATTAGATGCTTTGAAGTGTACTTAAGTGAAAGAACTGAGTGGACTGACATGTGCATATCACTTGCCTGTCCTTGATCCTTGTCTGTGTTTACGCATGCTCCATATACATCCTTAATACACAAAATTCACAATCTATAATCCGAAGTAATAAAGAAGCAACGAGCTACATTCTACCTGAGGACTGTTGAGGCTATATCTCATCTGAGAGACGTGACCAGCTACTGTGGTGGGCGTTCCTTTATTGCTGTTTGTTTCTCCTTTTTTCTTTTTTGTTGGAGTTTTTGTTTCGCTTCCTACATTGTGGTTTGTCCGGTTCAGTGGTAATCGTTTCCCAAGTTGAGCGCGCACAGCAATGTCCTGTGTTGTGATACCCAGTATATTGAGCTCAGGATGGTCCTTCAAGAAGAACACAGTCTATTAACAACCAAGGCTCCAGATATACTCATTAAATTTGCTAGTCACTTAAGTCAATTGCAGATAAAAATGCACTTCCCACTGGTACCCATTAACTTGCTTGTGCCTGTGTGCGTATTTCTGGACTATATTCCATTCTACTAACTTTACAGACAAAAAAGTGAAACATACATCTCCCTCCAATCGTCTTCTCTTGTGATTTAACAAAAGAGCTTTGTACGACTCCTCGTTCAATTCGTAAGGGTTATGACTTGATGTAACGTTTGATTCCAGATCAAATCCTGATGGTTTGAGGGCTACAGTTGATATAACTTGAGGCATGTCTGGACTAAGAGAACATTCCAATGCTGCCAATTGTCGTTTCTGCTTCTTACTCAGTTTTGGAGGTGGTCCTTCTGTAAATAAGACAACAGCCAACATATTAAATGTGATGTAACAGTTCAGACTAGATATTTTATATACAGGAAATACACATGCTAATGTTACAAAATCTGGAAAACAAGTTATAATTTTAAAATCAAAATATACTGAGAGTTTATTTCAAATGTTTGTATCTTGAGTGTTGAGCAAGTTTCAAATAAGTAATTCATTATTATGTTCACTTCTGACATAAAGGAGAAAGAAATGTTAGATGACTCTCTAATCAAAGAAGAAAATGACATAATTCAATAAGCATTAACAACATTCACTCACTGGTACATATAAATATTATGATACTATTCAAATATAAAACATCCTCACAAGAATTAAACTGATGCAAAACAGAATGGCACTAGGCAGTGCACACCACCACGAGTTATTCGTTCGTGAGATAAAAGTTGATGTAACGGTTGCCTGGTCGCAGAAAATTGTTAAAGAGACTCCCACATGTATATAACCAGTCCCTAGCATAAAATGGCCAAAACGACAATGTTCATATTATGCCATTAATGAAATGATTACAACATAGACATTTTCATTTACAACACATCTTCTGATATGCACACAATCAAATAGAGACAAACAATTTTATATTATTAGTTTTTACTGACAGTTCTGAAATGCTTGCAAGTGACCATGAACGTTGAAACAAAGATGGAACAAATATTTACTAGCATCTCATACCAGGGTAATTGTCATCCTCTGAGCTGTGATCACTCTCTCCTACTTCCTGTCGAACTGCCGCTAGTTCTTGGAAATATCGACGCCTGGTCCTTTGCTCTGCTGGGGATATGCGAGGTGGTGGGTGGTGAGGGATGCGTTCTATTTTTGGATAAACTCCTGGGGGTTGGTTGAACGCTGTCTCTAGCAGCTGTTGGCGTGATAGCAGGATTGCCTTCACCAGCCGAAAGTAATATCGCCGATGTTGGTACCTGTGAATGAAGAAAGAACATCCAATTGTACTACAACATTAAGAAAAACATTTACAAGTACAAGTGTAATGGTTGTTGCAAAATGGCAACAGTGTGAAAATGTGAGTTTTGGCCCATATGACAAAATTAATGTCAAAATCCTTACTTTAAATTATGTACCGAAGTGAAATGCTAGATAATATAACTGAAAGTGCTGGCTAATTTCACCAAATTAACTGAAACATTTTAAGGAACATACATGAGATAAGTTCTTTTTTGTTTAGGCTAGTACATAATCTACGTTTTTTAGTGGATTCCATAACCGCAGTGTTTTGAATGCACAGTATGGATACATAGTCCAATATAAGAGAATGATATTTGTGTAGGACTGCATAACATAAAAACTTTAAATGCAGTGAACATTCACTCTGTATTTAAATCAAACTAAAACTTTCAGTTGGAGGATGCTGAGAATATCACTTACTTGTATTCTCGAAACTGTGCTTTCCTCATTAATGAGCGCATCTTGGCTATGTCTGGTCTGTAATACCCATTCTTAAGTTGTACTTGGAAATCAGACAGAGGAGATCCAAACCTCATGTTCTCTCGAGCAAACAGCCGTCGCAATGTTTCTTCTTTCTCGTCGGCATCATTGTCTGGGAATGTTGGTAGAAAGCTCTGTACAAACATGACAATGATGTGTAACAGAAATATATACAACATCTTGGCATGATGAAATGTGACCCTAATTAGAGAGCCGTTTGTACTGGGCAGTAGCACAGTAGATGCAAAAAGGGATTATTGAAAAATAGTCACTCAGTTTAAGAAGATCAGCTGTGTAAAGTGGAGTGAACGAAATACTGCACACAACTGTTACAAAGACAAATTAACTGTCACAAAGGATACATTTTGGAGTATAAATGGTATATGTTGTCCATTTCTATAAAATCAATATTACAGCCTTAATTACTATTATAAATAAAATATTTGTTATTAACATTGTCTCTTCTATGTACCTTTAGGTGCTGTTTCTGTTGTTCTGTAAAACATTCATGCCAAGTCTGACTGGAAAAGAATTCCTTAAAAATATGTTTATTTTCACACAAGCCTTGTGGTAGTTGCAAGCGTACACCTTCTATGTGGAATTCTTCTAAACGGGTTGAATCCTGTGACAACTCAGATTCAACTGAAGATCCCTCAGAGGACATAGTTGAATATTCCAGTTCCATTTGTGAGTCTGCACACAATAAGCAATACTATATTCTTAACTGTCACAACTTTTATTCTAATTTTACACACATTTGTGCCCAAAGTATAACACTAATCGAGTAATAATTTAACCTACAAACCATATATCTAAAAAGTTGTGTGAATTCAGGTGCTTTTGAATAACTACAAAGTGAACACAGGGAACACTATAAACGGTAATGGTTGGAAACATTATTCAGTCTAAACCACTCTTCTTTTGGTGGTTATTCATGCAGAAAGTGAACTTCGCTAAAAAAAATCGGTCCTTTGAAGTCTGGCTAATTAAGAGACTAAATTATTTACATTTCTAAGGCTAAAGAAGACGAATACTATGTTTCAGTGCAGATTCAGACTGATAAGGTAGTGGGACAGATTTCAACTCAGAGTGGAATCTAATTATTCATATTTGTACCGACCTTAAAGGTGTAGTTTTTAAGTTTTGTCTAATTTCAACGCCCTCCACGTTTGGTATCCCAGGTCTGCAATGCAGATATTATAGAATCCAACCGTGGAGGACATAGCGGACGGAACGGGAACCATCTTTGTATCAGGGTCACCAATACAAAATTTCAACCTACGTAAAAATATTCTCATGTACATCAGAAAAGTCCCTACATTGATTTAACATTCTACCTGAAAGCTGGAATGTAACTCTTAATCCATCAAGAAGCTATTTATAATCTAATTTATTATAACCTATAAATTAAGAATCGTGTCATTTATGAAGTTTTAGTTTTATTCTTCGATGTATGTAACGGTTAAAGGGATATGTAGTTTGTTAATGTTGACAAGGGTCCAACGTTCATGCTGTTCCTTGTCTAATCATTCCTATTGTTACCATATGTGCGTTCAACATGGCACTGAGTACTACAGTAAAAGTACATCCCGTAGTTTTGTTTCAAATTGTTGATGCTTATGAAAGAAGAAATGCAGACGCTCATCGAGTTATTGGCACATTATTAGGTAAGTATTCATATTCAGAAAAATTATTGTCAGCTTCGGCCCATATACTGGAAAATATTTCAGTGAAAAAAGTGACAGTGGAACCATGGTTCCGGAGAATTTGAAGTAAATACATCTATACGGAAAGGAAGTTTATATATTGGCTTTATTCTAAATATTTCCTTTATACATGCTTTACAATTGCGTAAAGTTTGATTAAGACATTGCTTATTTAACTTGAATTAGTTACGCTTAAGATGGGTCTGTGGTAGATGAATGTAAAGTAATGTAATGTAATGAAATGTTATGTAATGTAACGTAACATAACATTTTCTAGGTATTTCTATTTTTTTACGTTTTCAGTACTGTCTCATATATTCTGCGTTATGGACTCTTTTAGCTTCAATGTCATCCATTTTGTACATAGTATGACGCAACAATAGATTTCTTAATAATTATTATATAAGATAAGTACTTGTGATATTGTAAAACGTTTTTACCAGCACAAAATTACGTAGTTCACGACGCACTTCTACAAACGATTCACAGCTCAGCTCTTGCTGCAACAACGAAAGTAATGTAACACAACAATGCCATAAACAGATGACGTAACAATTAGAATAAACAGATGACGTTTCCTAGGTAACCATCTTACACATTTTCCTGTCGCTTTTTCGTAACACTTTTTTGCTGAATGACACTGACCCTTCCATATAGACGTATTTACGTCAAAATATTACAGGAACATATATTAGTGCATGTGGCAGGTGTAATCATTTAATAAAGGTACATGCTTATTTTTTTGTAGGCACAGTTGATAAAGGGGTAGTTGACGTCACGAACTGCTTCTGTGTACCACATAAGGAGTATGAAGATCAGGTGAGTTCTTAAGGTGTTTTTGCCAAGGTGTTTGACCTGTGACTGTTTGATTTCTCTGGGATCTGTGGCAGTATGTGCTGCATTGTTCTTTAATATTTATACAGTTTTGTTGTATGGTGTTAGGTGGAAGCTGAGTTGAATTATGCAATGGATTTATATGATCTGAATCGGAGAGTAAATACCCAAGAGGCAATTGTTGGTTGGTGGGCTACGGGTAATGAAGTTACAAGCCATTCATCTGTTATTCATGAATATTATGCTCGGGAGTGTAACAACCCAATCCATCTGACTCTAGATACAACACTACAAGGCACCCGCATGGGCATAAGAGCTTATGTAAAGTAAGTAGTGACATATTAGGCTTTTCTTTGTAGTAAGGTAAACCAGTTGTATTCAGAGGGCAGTGGTATTATAATAAAGGATTTGGATTGGAGTTAATAATTGATAGATGATAAAGAAACTGGGTGCAGAATTAGTGTAAAAAGTATAGTAAAACAGTGTAATAATTTTAGTTTGGTTTATTTGTGGTTGACTTAAAAAAAATCATTGTAACCTGTCACAGAATTTTAGTCTTCTGTAAGGTTATACAAACAATCCTAACAAAATACGGGTAATAAACATAAAATACTAATAATGTGAATAGCATAAAGATTGCAGAAATTGTGGAATAAATTCTTGAGTTCTGACATGTGAAACAACCAAACTATAATACACCATTTATGCAAGTTACAAGTGTATTGTTATGATGTGACAACAGAATAATAACCAGTGTTGTGTGTGAGGATTGTAAGATGTTTGGAAGGGAATTATTCATCCTTCAGTTCATGCAGAAGTGTAAGTGAAGATCAGGTTATGACAAAGGATTTTAAAGTCATATGTGGTGGAGTTTAATGGGGATATATCAGTCTGTTTAATTTTGTACTGGCCTGAGCTTTGAAATATTTCTTAATACTATTATTATATATTTCAGTGTTCCAATTGGTGTTCCTGGAGGCAAGTCTGGCTGTATGTTCACACCTGTTAATGTGGAAATTACATGCTATGAACCAGAGGTTGTGGGAGGTATGATGTTGCACAATTTACCTGATGTTGCCATGATAATTACACACTTACTTTTTGGTGAATGAGTACCTTGATATAGTGTTAAGAAAGTAGAGTATGTAGTATTTGAGGTTTTCATGGCGGTGAGTCTGATGACGGAGGCATCGAGGACCTCTGAAACGTTAGTAAACTTCCACCAGACTACACAGTGCAACAACCCAGAAGACAGCCATCTTCAAAGTAGAGTGTGTTAATAACAGGATGATACACAGTACTTTGGTATCAGTGGTGATTTTACTGTTGTAAATGTGTAGGAACACTTTCTATATATCCTGTCTGCTTATAATAGGATTTTTTTTTGTTTCTTGGCTGTACAACCCGGTTGTGGGGTTTCGCTGCCTCTTTTTTAGAGGTTTCCTATTCTTTGAAGTGTGCATTTGTGAGTAATGAATGACAAGCTCACTGCCTCTGCACAATTTCTACTCAATCCTGATTTTACTACTAGAACCATCTAGTAGTTAATCAGGACAGACTTGGGCGAGAAATGGCCACTGAATTTTGCTTACGAAACATCTCGTTCATGCTCGTGAGGTTCTTTTACATGCCGTAAATCTGCGACATGGGACCGCTGGCTTTACTTCCCCTCCAAAGGAAGTTGTGCCACAGATTTTTATCACCCTTAAAAATCCATTGAACTTGGCCGGGTTTGAACCCACGAACCTTGGGTCCAATGGCGAGCACGCTAACCACTAGTCCACCGAGGGCGACTGTAATATGATTTACCATGTTGATATGTGTGTTGCAGTACAACTCTGTCAGAAAACAGTGACACTCAGTAAGAAGACTGTAGAGCCCATGCTTGACCTTGCTCAGGTAGCTGAAGCATCCCAGAAACTTACCAGCCTATTGGATAGTGTACTGGCATATGTGGAGGATGTACTGGCGGGCCGGACCCAGCCCGATAATGCTGTGGGAAGAGCACTCCTCGATATGGTCAATAGTGTTCCCAAGATGACACCAGAAGAGTTTGAAAATATGTTCAACTCTAATATTAAGGTGGGTTAAAAAGCTGCTTTATAAATGTGGATTGATGCTTATTTATTAAAAGTTGTATTAATTTTTGAACATCGTTATGTCTGGTTGCTTCCTACATCCACCAGCCTTCCATTGTGCTACAGCAGTGGTCCCCAACCTTTTTGTGCCTATGGGCACATTTGAGAGTTTATGAGATTGAGGCAGGCACCAACCATTTAACAAAGCCAAATTTTCTTTTCTCTGGACAAATAAGATATGGACACCAAATAATACACAAAACAACACGACGTTTAATGATACAAGAAACCACGCGATCAAAAATACGTAGTTTTATAAGTACAATTATTATTACTCAAGTGGGAAGTTCGTGTGATGTTTGGCACTGCATTTCATCGGCCAGTTTTTCAAATTTGGGACTGTAGGATGCTGCTCGCAAACAATCGTCAAGATGGGCGTCAGTAACTCGAGATCTGCGCTTTGATTTTATAATGTTCGTGTTTGAACAGCCTTCATTATTCAGTATAACCTCTTTCCGTAATGACGCGGGCACCCAAGAAAAGCCTTGGCGGGCGCCATTTCACCCGCGGGCACCGCATTGGGGACCACTGCCCTACAGTATTGTGATATTTATTCTTTAAACCAACGTGACATGGAATCTATGTGGCAGATTTTGTTCATCTTGCATTATGCTTAGAATTTGAAAGCATAATATCTGATTTTTGTGTGTTAAGGGATTTCCTTCTCCAGCCACCATTTTTCTCAGAATGGTGAAGTAATTTTTGTCTGTTATGATATTCTTATCCTTTGTTCTTAATTTTTTGTTTTCCATGAATCATAATTTGTGAGGTTTTGATACATATCAGCCATGTATATATATACCAAAAAATAAAGTAAATTAAACCTGGTCACACTAAAAGCAGTGTCCTAAATTTCTCCTTCTCATTATGCGAATGTGTTAATTTGAAATTAAGTCTTGTCTGTTATAAGCTGGTAGCATATAATTTTGTTGGCTAATATTGTGCACGGAAATTTGCCGCGCCATTTGTAAAATGCAGCTTGAGAAGTTTGTCCTACACGTAAATGAAAATAAATGTTAATTCCAGTGTCTTCTTACAGGATCTGTTGATGGTGATAACATTGTCGCAACTCGTGAAGACCCAGCTCCAGTTGAATGAGAAACTCACACTTCTGACGACATTGTAATCTTTATGAATCTGTACACCACCCAGATAAAAGTACAATAAATTAATAAAATTATGTACATGTACTTGTCATTTATGTAGAGTAGTGGTACCTAATGATACCTGCACCTTGTCGTGGTGGTGGGGCTTGAGTACCTCAGTGACCCCAAGAGCTATGCTGGCGGTAGCATAGCTACTGGTAGGGCCTCCCTAGCCAGATTGGTCGAGGGGGAGAGGTCAGACTAAGACAGGTACCCTGGTCCTCCAGGTTGGGGATTGGTCGCAAGGCTAACAACCTTGCACCGTAAAAAGGAAGATGTTTCGAAACCTCAACCTCGGACAGACGGACCTAACAGAGGACCGAATGGAAGAGGAGAATTGAGGAGGCCATGGACCGAATACGGACCGGAGAGCCATAGAAGAAGAAGAAAGTGGTACCTAACTGCTGGTCTAGGGACTTGTACTTTGCCAAATTGATGGTATATTGCAGGAAACATTTTCATGATCAAAAATCAGAATTTGAATTTGAATAGTTCTGTCAGTATAGGTACTTGCTGTGGACCAGAGAGCTGGGCTTGGTTCCTGAAAGGGATTTTTATCTTCATCTTAACTTGCTGACTTCTGTTGGCTCCCACTCATCCTTTCATCCAATGGGTGCTGTCAACTGTTGACAGCTCATCTTCATGTAGAGTCAAGGTTGATAATGTGTGGAGATATTTGTTGGTGGTACAGTACTTAATGAGATATGTACAGGAAGTTATGAATGGTATAGATTGAAAAGTCAAAATTAATTAAGAAATTTCTCTATTGGTAGTATTTTTTAAAAAATGTGTTCCCAGAGTTTTGAGGCTGGAATGGCCGGGAACCTCTGGTATAAGAAGTCTGTAGTGTACATTGCTCTATCCATCTGTTAATATACAAGAACTGATTTTTATTAAATATTTTATTTGAGAATTTCATAGAGCCATTATCATGTTTATTCCACCTGAAAATCTACCAGACTACATGGCGCAATAACCCAGAATACAGCAATCTTCAGAATAAATACCATCAACAAGGATAAATAATATTTTAACAGTACTAAACAGTAGGAAACTCATTCAGTATTTATTTCCTAATGATTGTAGACAAACTGAACTGAATTAATATGGGCATGATTCTTTCACAGCTGCATCCAAGAATCAAATTTTACTCATTGTGTATTTGAGAAGTAACTGGTACTAAGGCATATAGCATCAAACAATTCATGATTGCTTCAAAGATTTGACATTGGATACCATTCAGTATAATTGCTGCTAAAATTAATAAGTGCTGAATAATATCAACATTTAAAAATTCAGCCTACATTGGTACAGTGGTAATTTATTCTGGGGTGGGAGCTGACTGTATGCAGTGGACATGTTCGGTAAAATGAAGACATTTCATCCATCATGCACTTCAGTCATGCTTGAGATAAAAGCTTCTTGTGGAATTATCATGGGCATAATTAGGGTACATAAGACTTCGGTCTTAATAATTGCGTATGTTCAGAATTACATCTCTTTGGTGTAATTTTAGTTCTATTTTTAAGACAGAATTTCAGTTGGCTACACTGATAGGCAAGTCTTCATATAGGGGAGGGTTAAACTTCTGATTTTCGTTTTAATAGAAAACTTATAGTTATTATTGCTTTTTACAAAATAATACAAAGTTTCTATCAGGATACTTCAATAGAAATTCAATAACAACAGGTTTGAGAAAATAAAATAAAAGGCGCCAATACGTAACTCGATACAAGTTTGATCGATTGATTCTCGTCTGTTGCACCGCGGCCTCATTTCAAAGGTAATGTTAAGCTGAAATATATATATTAGAAATGTTCATCAAAAATTCTCAATTAAAATGTGGAGCATTTGACCCATTCCCACCACATCAATATAGCGTTACAAACACAGTTGCCGCCATAAAATTAAAGGCGGCAAATCATAAGTCGATACGTGTTTTATCGAGTGTTCAATTCATTGCCTGGTGGATCAGCGTTAGTGCAAGGGTGCGTTGTGATGTGCTAGAATTGTGAAGGAAGAAATTACATAATGACATTTGTTGCTCCTAATTATAGCCAGAACAAGAGCCAAAAATCCGCCTGTGTACTCTGAAATGCTTGTTTTGTCAGAAGCGGAATAATTATTGTGGTGCAAGGGTAAGTAACAGGTAGGATAAATGTTTCCCACGCAAATTTTGCAAAATGGCAGTTGCTGAATGTTGAGTGGTAATTATATATGCGCTTGACAATAAGAATGCGTGCTACTTGTTGCTGTCAGCAGGCTGTTATGCATGATTTGTTACATTATTTTCCAGATCACTATTGCTATTATATTGCATTGTTGCCTTAGGCGGTTTATGATACTGTTGCTGGTTTCTTTAGATGCAGTTCATTCTCTTATGTTCGTCATTCATACACTTATTTATAAATTATTTCTGAACATTTTTATTCCCTATGCCCAAGTTATGACTCTCAGAAGTGATCCAGTAGGCTTATATTATTTACTAAACATCTTATGTTTATTTATGAAACGGCGTCTGCCAATTCATTAGGGCGGTATCGCACTAGGATGCCATGGCAGCGACACCAACAGCGATGCCATGGCGTCCAGCTGCCAGAAAGAGACGCCAGACAAGCTACCAGCGAACAGATGGATCGACATTATGAGATCACGAAATGAAGGGCTATTAGCAAGGGGAAATGTCTACTTTTATCACTTTTGAGGAAATGATATTTACCTTTATCAAAACTACATACCTGGAGTGAATTTCAATTCTGTAACAAAGAAATAAGTAAAAAAAATTCTCCATACACACACTTAGCACGTCCATACCATTATTGAATTTGAAATATTTCAGTTCTTGCAAATCACATGTAATATTACATGAACAAACTTTATTTAATAAAACATTATTAAAGCAGGTTTCTTCTTAATTCGCATTATTTGTGATATCTAGTTGGATATATAGATTGCTAAAAAAACAAACATAAAAATCAAGTTGTCATATTGGAAAGCGGCCCCACAAATAAAGCCATAGAAACACTTATTACCTAATTCTTTCTTTTCTTATGTAAATAAATCTCCAAATATTTCCACAAGTTCTACCCAGTTTATTTTTTTCAAGTCCCGGTTTGCGTATTCAATACATGAATCCCATGGTGATGGTCGGGACTGAATTTCAATTATCAATCTTTCGGTGTCGAAATTGTCCATGTTTGAAAGGAATACACACAAGCACATCGCACGTACGTCAATCGACTGGCCTCAGACTGTCGTGTGATGTTGATTTGGCCCTGGCCGTGGCAGCGATGCCAGTAGCATTAGAACTTGGCATCTTGGTTGGTAGCGATGCCAAGTTGGAAGCGCTGCCAGACGGATGCCAGGTGCGATATATGACTACTAAATTAATACATTGAGTTTGGCCGAGATGCTGGCAGCTGCGCCATGGCATCCTAGTGCCAGCTGCCATGTAACTATTATCTTTCCATTAATAACTGCGGCTACCGTTTGTTATTTTTGTTTATCGGATCCTTAGAATGGAGTTCTTGTGAACTTTCACACGGTTTCCTTTTGGAGCTGTGCAATGGTTTTGAGGGGAAGGGTGTGTGTGTGTGTGTGTGTTCGTGCATGCGTGCGTACGTGCAGGTGTTCAGTTGGGACTCATTCACACTGGTAAACTTGCTCAAGTTTCAGCAGCAAGAGTTAAAGCTTATGTTCCCATTTAAGCAAATAATGCGAGAATATATTCTTGTCTCTGTTGCCTTCCTACCGATTAAAATGTAAACTTTAATTGGGAAAAGAGACGAAAACACATGTTTGCGAAAGGGACTGGTCAAGGAAAAGGCTCCTTGCAGCTGCAGTATGCGTATACAATTAAGAATTTTATTTCTAGCTTATTTAACGACGCTTTTTAGTACTTCAGACAAGATTGCAAAGTATATGGAAGGAAACGGTCGTGACCCAATTTAAGGTAATATCCTAGCATTTACCTGGAGGGACTGAGAAAGAGCAAGAAACTACCGTCAAGATAGCCGCTCTCCGGGCCGAGCTATGAATCCCCAACATCCAGAATACGGAGGAGTGTTAGATGAATTATCATCCAGAAATTATTCCATATTTAATTATGCAGTGAAAATGGGGAAAAAAACTAGATTTAGGTTGGTCAGTGTTGGAGAGGTTCAGGTAGCGGGGGAAGGTTTGCTGATGTGTTTTCTCCATTTCGAATATTTGTCAACTTGTAAATCGAGGAATTTGTTTTAATTACTGAAGTAAATAAATAAACAAACGGGACTCGTAAAGAAATAAATAAAGGAAATTAAAAGAGAACTTGATAAAATAAATGGAAAATAATTGTAAACGAAATGCGTAAACGCTTGAAAGATAATTACGAGAATATTGAACAAATGAGGAAATTAATAAAGAGAAGTGTAAACACGCGAATACGTAAGAAAATCAGAAAAAATGAGAGGATAAAGGAAATAAGCACCCCCATAACCTTCCCACGGTATGAGTGTTTGTAGGCTAGGGGTTTGGGGGGGAGTGTGGGAGCCTGTGCGTGCGAAGGTGTTTATGGGTAGAAATTCTTGTAGGTGTTACGGGGGGAAGGCAGCCATGACGGTCTTTCTGATCTGATGGCTTATCGATCGAATGTATGAGAATGGCGGTCTGTAATTATTGATAAAAATCTTGTGTATTTACGAACACTTTTGAGACATAATCTTCATCAAGAAAATCTGTTTTATATGAAGAAACTAATTCCGAAATTTCAGGTAAGATGTAAATTGAATGGTGTTCGATTTCGGTGGATAATTTACATTCGTCCTGTTCATGAGAAGCTGCATTTTCCGCCATTTTCGAACTTTGTGGATGTGGCCCCCAAACTTATAAAAAGGCGCCGTTATATCGGGGTACAAAATATTGAAATAACTACAAACAGAAAAGTTTATGAATCGTATTGTGTTTTATATTTTTTAACATTTGGATTGAAGCGAAAAATTCATGTAGGTTGGCGTATAAGTAGGAATCGTTGCCGAAGTGCCGTCTGAAAAGCCACTTGTGTAGAACTAGAAACCAGCAGATACAATGTCTTTCAAAGAGTGGTTAAAGTTTTGTGAGCACTGACTTGGTATATTAAAATTTTTGTATTGACATCTTATTTCGTTCATTGTGTACTAGTGGGCCTAAATAAGCTTTTGCTGTATGCTAGTGGTTTGGGTCTATTTGGTAGCATGCAATCCACCAATTTGAGAATTGTTGGGTCTGAGAACAATAAAAATCGACAAAATTTAATGCTCTTGCCAGATTTATGGCAGCTATTCGGTTGATCTGTGTATGCTACATGATCCGACCAAATAAGATGAAATGGAATTCAAAACCATTGTTCTTCAGCATTTAATTTGACAGTTTTGCCCTGAAGGCCCATGCAGTTTGTCACCTCCCAATGTTTTCTTCGCATGACAGTTAACTGGGGGGCAGTCGACAGTTTGACTTGTGACGACTCCTACACGAGTTTGATATGTATGTAACGTGGCAGAGGAATGGTCTCTGGAAGATGAAGAAAATACTGGAGAGTGAGATTGGTATTGGAATGTTGTTAATTTTGTTGCAGGATTGGTATGACTACAGTAAAAGTTGATGGGACTGTAGAGCAGACATGGATTGGGGGCAGAGAACCAAGATTTGCAGCTGTGGAGACAGCTTTGAAAGGTAAGTTTATGAAGCTTGAAGGGTTTCAGCTTGACAGAGGTTCGCTCCTGCAGGCAGGCACACGGACGGAGAAATATATTTTTGAACAGTAGATAGTATTTGAATAAGAAGCTGTGAAATGAATGGCAGTCTAGAGTAAGGCACTGGAGGGAAAAGAAAAATACCCAGATATGTACAAAAAGAAGTTTCAGTTGGGCTCAGTTTAATTAGAAATTGCGGGATTTATGCAGGTGAATGTTGTCAATTTTTTTGGATCGCTTGGCAGTGTTGAATTTGATGCCAACATTCCTGAACTTTTTTCTGGCAAAAGTTTGTTTCTTTCTGGAATTAATGTTCAAATTTTGTCTGGCAAGTGGAGTATGTGTGTACCTGCTTCTTTAAGAGCCAGCTGCGTTTTTGTCATATTTATGAGGGTTATTGATAATTCTGTAAATTGTGCTTTAGATCGGCTTGTTTGAGTGAAGTTCAGGAACTGTGATGTTCATTAATTTTGTTGCTTTCATTAAAATCCCCCTTTGAACATCAGCTCATGATTGAGAATTATTTATGTGGGCATGTTAATTCTTTGGCTGAGATGAATGAGTTTTTTTTTAAGAAATTACTCAATACTGAATTGGTTTATTTTCATGTGTGTGCAATGACAACATTGTTACCCTGACGTTAAAATTTGTTCAGCTGTATTGAGTCCATAGGAATTGATTTCAGAATTATTATCTGTGGATTGAAGACCAGTAACACAGCATCACCTACAGGCAAATGCAACATTGATGACAGGGAGGAACAGGTGTCTACATTAATATCAGGTTAGTGTTTACATTTCATTTCCTACTTAGAGTATAGTTTGATGTCGCTAGATGAAAGCAGGAGATGGCGGAGAAGTAAAGAAACCGTTGTTATATGATGGATAATTAGAAAGAAATTTAATATTTGGTACCAAATGTTGGAGTGGAGCTGAGAATGTGTTTAATATGACCATTGAATTGATTCGGTCAACACGAGTCCAGGAATACAAGCTTAGAATTTTATCCCAGAAGTTCTTGAATTTCCCTGTCTTCAGACTTGTTTTGTAACCAACAGTCAAGGTAGCGACATCCTTCCCTGAAAAAGTTACTTAATCTGTTTATGATTTCATCATTTTAAGTTGCCTGAGAACCCAATTTTGTGCCGAGTTGCAAAATACAGATTGAAAAGTGAGTAGATAAAATAAAATACAAAAAGTGTTAAATATGTACTTCAATAGAGAATAAACAATCATAAAATATGGAAACTAATGAGAAAAGGAAGCTTGAACAAATCTAAGATTGATAAGTAATGAAAACTAGAATAAAAAAATTGTTTCCGATTATTATTATTCACTGCCAAACATTGTCTAAGGGTGTGCGACCCACAGTTTAAGAATAGTGGGATTATTAAACTAAGAATTAATGTTTATAAGAATATATCCTGCTGTGCAGAGAACTGAGCTAATTACATGATTGACCAAGTGATTAAAATTGAATAAATAACAGAGAAAATGTAATGAAAATGTGACTGACTAGAAACTGAAGAGTGCATTAAATATATTTAATGAACTATAGATAAAATGAAAGACTAAGCTGAAACTGGAAGTAAATTCAAATTAATAAAACTAATTAACTACATTAAGCTCCTACCCACTCGCTCACTTGCCCTAAGTAGCAGAGTCCTTCAGATGGCAACACTGCTCGGCTGGTTAGAAACCTGTGCGAGTTCTGTGGAACCTGGAGGTAATTTCAGTGCCCACTGGGGACGGCTGTCAATCCCTACTCCGAAGCCAGATGAATCCAACCCTGAACATCCTTCGGTGTTGACAAACGATAAATTCTAATATCCTGTCATCAGTGTGTGTATCGTACAAGTATTCCAAAAGGTCTCCTTTCCTCAGTCTTCCCAACCAAACTTCTGCACATTGCTGATGTGCCTCCCCTGCCCTCCTCATCTTCCCTCACCCGATCGCGGTAACAATACCTGGTGAGGGGCAGAAATTAAGGGGCTCCTAGTTATGAATTTTTGTCCAGTTTCCTGTGGCTTTTCTTAGGTGCAATTCTCATGATTATCCTATTCTCAAAGACCAATTAAGACACTCTCTTTATGTGACGGAGCAGGTTTCCCAATCCACTCATACCAGACATCAAGTAAATTTATACTTTTAGGAATTGTGTTCCTTAAATGCAAGCATGTGTGTGTCTGTGTGCAGGGGTGTGATGTGCTGGAGGGTGCTAATGGAGACCCTCATTAAGTTTTCGCTAATTATGATCACTCTCTGTAATTTCCAGTCTGAAATATAAGATTTTACATGCCATAAACCAGTATGAAAACATCAGTACTTGTAAATTGTTATGTTGGCACACATTGAAATGTGAAAGCGAAGAATAAAACAGTAAGGTGGTGTGGGCGTTTTGTCAAAATAATCTCATCACACCCCTGTAAATATGTAATTACAGCAGTAATGGTACGAAAGGTAAGTGACATATGACTGGCCCATAGAGAAATTGAGACACCAAAGTTGTGACAGCGCTGTAATACAACAATTATGCGGCAAGAATTGTGTTTAATGTGGGGATCGGAACTATAAATTATAATGTACGTTTCGAAGTATCCCCTATCGGAAGTTTACAGGAGAGTGTTTGCTAAGGTGAGGAACAGAGCTCTTGAAATTCGATCAAAGGGACAAAATGTTTCTAAAACTAGGAGGTGGGGGATGCCCCAAGAAAAATTAGTGTTTTTTATACACACTTCCACAATTTCATAATGCTATGCCACATGTAATATTGTTAGTACATAATCTCAAAATACAGGAATAATTCAGGAAGTAGGATTCATGTCTTCATTGTGTTGCATGTGCCCATAAGTTGTATCGGAATAGGTTATTGGTGTAACTTGTGTTTATTTATTATCAAGACTTCTGAGCCTCGAACTGTTGAAAATGCAAATTCGTGCTTAATATTCTCCCTTCTGAAAGCATGAGAGGCTGGCTTTAATGTGAAGCTGATTTCTTGTTGATTGTGTTTGACACTGTGTACAGCAGAATTATTTTGAGAATGTTCTTGGATATTTAAAATGAAGTTAATTGATTGGGATCTCTAACCTCTAAAATTGACTTGGACATTAAGTTCTAGATCTGATATCAGTAGTTTTTTGAAGGAGTTTGTTTTGTAGAGTGAACATATTTCTTCTGTAAAGATGAATAATCAGTCAGAAATTATTCCATGCTTAATTATGCAGTGAAAATCCAAAACAAAAACAAAAAAACACTAGATTTGGGTTGGACAGTGTTGGTGAGGTGTAGGTAGCGGAGGAAGGTTTGCTGATGTGTTTTGTCCATTTCGGCTCTTTGTCAACTTGAAAATTGAGGAATTTGTTTTAATTACTGCAATAAATAAACGGGCTCGTAAACGAATAAACAAAGGAAATTAAATTAGAACTTGATTATTAAATGAATGGAAAGTAATTGTAAACGAAATGCGTAACTTATTGAAAGTAAATTACGTGAAGATTAAACAAGCAAACGAAAGAACAAATGAAATCAATGAAGAGAAGTGTAAACACGCGAATACGTAAAAAAAATTGCGAGGTTAAGGGAATTAAGCATCCCAATAAATTTTCCATGGTTAAAGTTTCGTGTGGGTGCGGGCGGCAGTGTGGAAAATAATTGTAAACGAAGTGCGTAATCACTTGAAAGATAATTACGAGAATATTAAACAAGGAAACCAAAAAACAAATGAGGAAATTAATAAAGAGAAGTGTAAACACGCGAATACGTAAGAAAATCAGAAAAAATGAGAGGATAAAGGAAATAAGCAACCCAATAACCTTCCCACGGTTTGAGTGTTTGTCGGCTAGGTATTTGGGGGGAGTGTGGGAGCCTGTGCGTGCGAAGGTGTTTATGGGTAGAAATTCTCGCGGGTGCTGCGGGGTTACGGGGGGAAGGCAGCCATGACGGTCTTTCTGATCTGATGGCTTATCGATCGAATGTATGAGAATGGCGGTCTGTAATTATTGATAAAAATCTTGTGTATTTACGAACACTTTTGAGACATCATCTTCATCAAGAAAATCTGTTTTATATGAAGAAACTAATTCCGAAATTTCAGGTAAGATGTAAATTGAATGGTGTTCGATTTCGGTGGATAATTTACATTCGTCCTGTTCATGAGAAGCTGCATTTTCCGCCATTTTCGAACTTTGTGGATGTGGCCCCCAAACTTATAAAAAGGCGCCGTTATATCGGGGTACAAAATATTGAAATAACTACAAACAGAAAAGTTTATGAATCGTATTGTGTTTTATATTTTTTAACAATTGGATTGAAGCGAAAAATTCATGTAGGTTGGCGTATAAGTAGGAATCGTTGCCGAAGTGCCGTCTGAAAAGCCACTTGTGTAGAACTAGAAACCAGCGGATACAATGTCTTTGAAACAGAGTGGTTAAAGTTTTGTGAGCACTGACTTGGTATATTAAAATTTTTGTATTGACATCTTATTTCGTTCATTGTGTACTAGTGGGCCTAAATAAACTTTTGCTGTATGCTAGTGGTTTGGGTCTATTTGGTAGGATGCAATCCACCAATTTGAGAATTGTTGGGTCTGAGAACAATAAAAATCGACAAAATTTAATGCTCTTGCCAGATTTATAGCAGCTATTTGGTTGATCTGTATGCTACATGATCCGACCAAATAAGATGAAATGGAATTCAAGACCATTGTTCTTCAGCATTTAATTTGACAGTTTTGGCCTGAAGGCCCATGCAGTTTGTCACCTCCCAATGTTTTCTTTGCATGACACTTAACTGTGGGGCAGTCGACAGTTTGACTTGTGACGACTCCTAAATGAGTTTGATATGTTTGTAACGTGGCAGAGGAATGGTCTCTGGAAGATGAAGAAAATACTGGAGAGTGAGATTGGTATTGGAATTGGAATGTTAATTTTGTTGCAGGATGGATATGACTACAGTAAAAGTTGATGGGACTGTAGAGCAGACATGGATTGGGGCAGAGAACCAAGATTTGCAGCTGTGGAGACAGCTTTGAAAGGTAAGTTTATGAAGCTTGAAGGGTTTCAGCTTGGCAGAGGTTCGCTCCTGCAGGCAGGCACACGGACGGAGAAATATATTTTTGAACAGTAGATAGTATTTGAATAAGAAGCTGTGAAATGAATGGCAGTCTAGAGTAAGGCATTGGAGGGAAAAGAGAAATACCCAGTTATGTACAAAAAGAAGTTTCAGTTGGGCTCAGTTTAATTAGAAAGTGCAGTATTTATGCAGTTGAATGTTGTCAATATTTTTTGGATCGCTTGGCAGTGTTGAATTTGATGCCAGTATTCCTGAACTTTTTTCTGGTAAAAGTGTGTTTCTTTCTGGAAAGAGCCAGTTGCGTTTTTGTCATATTATCTATGAGGGTTATTGATAATTCTGTAAATTCTGCTTTAGAGACTTGTTTGAGTGAAGTTTAGGAACTATGATCATTAATTTTAATCGTTGCTTTCATTAAAATCCCACTTTGAACATCAGCTCATGATTGAGAATTATTTATGTGGGCATGTTAATTCTTTGGCTGAGATGAATAAGTTTTTTTAAGAAATTACTCAATACTGAATTGGTTTATTTTCATGTGTGCAATGACAACATTGTTACCCTGACGTTAAAATTTGTTCATCTGTATTGAGTCCATAGGAATTGATTTCAGAATTATCTGTGGATTGAAGACCAGTAACACAGCATCACCTACAGGCAAATGCAACTGTGAGGACATGGAGGAAGCAGAATTGCAACGGTGCCCACATTAACATCAGGTTAGCATTTAAATTTCATATCCTACATATCATGTGACTTGTAGAAATATTACTAATTGGAGTGTCGAACTGAGTGTTTTCGTAGGATTCATTTCTAAATATTTTTGTAGGGTTTGCTGTTTTGTGGTTTTTGGATATTGGGAGTTGTATCGCAATATTAAGCAACTATTTCATATGTGTTATTTTCAGTGTTGTGTCTAAACCAACTAATAACTTTAACTTCACTAGAAAATTGGGTTGTGTTCCGAGATATCGACTAATTCGTTGACTGATTATTTTACATTTCTTATTTTAACTGTTTTTATAATTTTTCAAATAATGGACTGACTAAGGAGGGATAACTAGAATACTCGTCTGTATGCATACAGACTTAAGTGTTGAAATAAGTGATCAAAACATGGGTATATAGTATACTAAAAAGTAATTATGACTGACTGTACAAATGGGGTAATTTAAAGTAACTGTAATATAACTAATTGTCTAAAACGCCTACTTAGTGACACTATGCAACAGAGTCCTTTTGTTTTCGGTATCCACAGAAGATTGTCCATAGTCTTTACCCCAAGCCAGATGAGTTTTGCCCTCACCTTCGTTCCTTTTGTCAAAGATACATTGTAATATCCTGTTTTCTCTGTGTGGTTCTTCCAACTGATGTCTTCTACTAAGAGTTTCCAACCAAAGGTCCTTGAATTTCTGATTTCCTCTTGGTTCCTACTTGCCGTTGGTCTCGTCTTCCTCGATTTGATCCTTTTAACAATACTTGGTGAAGAGCACAAGTTATGAAGCTCCTCGTGCAGTTTTGTCTAATTTCCAGTGTCGTTTGATTCCTCTTACTTCCATGTATTCTCCTTAGTACCTCGTTTTCAGATCCTCTCAGTTTGTTGCTCTTTGAAGTGTCGCACCAAGTTTGATACTAATATGAGACAACAGGTGAAATTATAGTTTTATACTTTACATTTATAAACGTGTTTGGAAAGAGAAAAGATTCTGAACTCAATGGTAATATCCTGCGTAAAATTAGACTTCTCTCAATTTTTTTTCATGAATTTAATTTTGATTTGTTACTCATTCTAAAATATCTATAATTTGGTCCTGTTGTCTGGTGGGTAGTGTTGAGGGTTTGTCATTGATAATTAACCGATGTAAACTTACGTGAAGGAATACAACATTCTGTAATGTCCATTCACTTTCTTTCGCTATTGGATAAGCCAACTAATGTGTCTTGATTCAATGAGGATCATTATCAATTTTGCAATATGCCGTATTCTGTCGGTTGAACAAGAAATCACTTTACATAATTAATTTAACCGGTGTTAAGATCACTGAAATCCTTGAAATATCAATGTTACTTAATGAAGCTCTCTTAGCCTGTCGTCTGTGTTACCCATCTTGTTTTGCGTATAATTGTAAGTTTTTATATGTATACTAATTATCACTAACTGCATAGTTAAGTGTTCACTACTTAACAAAATGTGGAAAACCTGGCAGTTTAGCAGTGACAATTAGTAATATACACAGACATGCAGTTATTATGTGCAAGTCAAGAAGTTTGTACACAGGCAAGCTTAAGTGAGCTACATTGAAGAACAGTAATATTTAAAGACGAGGGCAGAGGATTTTTCCTCTAGCCTCTGCATCCAGACTGGCTCTGGGGCCCACCCAGCCTCCTATCCAATGGGTACCGGGGTCCTTTCCCGGGGGTAAAGCACGGCCGGGGCGTGATGCCGACCACTCACCCCCATCTAGTGCCGAGGTCAAGAAAGAGAGGAGCTGTACCCCCACTCCCCCCAAGCGCCTGCATGGCGTATAGTGGGACAAACTTTACTTTTATACTTAAAGGATTTTATTGGTTTTAGCTCAAGTTTTAAAAATAATTATTTAAAGTAATGCCTTGATAAAGATAGGACAGCGCATATTACAGAATTATGAATCTCTTAGAATCGAAACCGTGCGTTTACATAGTTGACAATAGTAAATTAAAGTGGATCGGACATTGGCATATATGTTGTACTGTGCAGCTGCGTTGTGATAAAAATGTAAGTTAATTGCCCTGGTGGTGCAGTCAGGAAGTACCTCTACCAGAGCACACGGCATAACATCCGAGGAGAGTCTTCGTTATACTTGGCTGCTGTGAGAACCTGAAATCTCATGGGTACAAACTAAGTTAGTGTGGCATTGTTTATTCTAGATAAGTTCTGCAACTGGAAGGAAGGAAAACCTTACATCACCAGTAAGGAAGATAATCATCCAGGTGATCTACATCGAGATTCAGCTCTGCTGCCAGAGCTAGGAGCACATTGATTGTTGAACATGGGAAAATATTTCATCATAATCCACTCCCTAGTCTCTCCTTCCCGCCTTGAATTTGAAGACCCATTTATTCTTCACAGTTTCCTGTCTTTCATCATGGAATTGTACTAGTTGCCAATCTTTGTATTCCAGAAAACACCTGTCGTCATTTTTTCACCCCCATCTTCCAATTCTCCGTTTCCTGTCTTGATGAAGCTTCATCGATGGTTTTGTGATACCATTTTGTCATTTTGATAATTATAAAACTGTGATTCTTTTGCTGTATGTATCTTTGTTTTGCTGGTTTCCTATCTGCAACTTCTTCCTCTGTTTGTCCTCTGATTGGGTGTCCTTGTGGAAGGTTTGCATTTCAGGTTCTGCAAACAGCTGTTTTCATCGTCTTATCATAGCATATTGCACATATGTGGTATATTAAAAAAGTATTGCCTGCTGCTATAAAGTATAATATTTTGCAATAATATTAAAATAATTACATCGGACATTAGTCTTGTAGGTTTCAACTTCCAGACCTCAATTCCGTTTGTGTGTGCATTTATGTAAGAAAGATTTGTTGTGCTACCAGGGGTTCCTGAAAGTCCCTTCGTAATTTTTGGCTGGCTCATAGCTTTTTTGTTATTGCTATTGAGAAAATGTTTATAGGAAGTAAACCAATATCAAAATACTGATTAATATGCATTTGTATATTAATGATCTTGCCTGTCCCTACTTCCTAATGCCAAAATAAAAAATAATCAGTCCTCTCTTTATAAATTTGGAAAAATACTTTTTATATATATATATATATATGTATATATAATGCACTAATTATGGTAGAAAAGGTAAGTGCGGAGGGAAATTGGAAAAACCAGTGATGTGTGCTGTATGAATGGGACTGAGCAGAAGAATTTTATTCATGTTTCTAATGTAAGGTAAGTAATAAGAGTTGCACTGCAATTCGTGCACGAGTGGGAATCTTGCCGTCATAAAGATTTCAGATGAATTAAGGGATGTGAAATAGTGGAAATTTTAGATTATGTCGAAGTCGCAACATGGAGGAACTTTGTTCGTGGGTACCAGCCATTTGAGTTTTCTAGAATGAAAATTATGTTACACGATAAAACTAATGGTGGTAGTGTTTAGTATTTAGGAAAGGTGGATAGGCAGGTCTAACTGGTTTTAAATTGTAAGATTAGTGCTAGAAATGTACCACCGAACGTATGTGAAGGAATATGTATGGTGGGGTCCCTTGCACAATCACATGGCAAGTCTGGGTTGCGGGTGTAGGGGAGGTTAGCTGCGAATATATTGAATAAGCAGTCGAGGGGTGGTCATCCAACTTGGGGTTGGGTATAAGGCTAACCTTTCACCGCAAAAAAAAAAAGCATTGTTAGGAACAAATTAACTAAGACTCGATTGTCAGGGTGATTAAGTCGAGAAAAATAAGATGGGCGTGGCATGTAGCGCGCATGGATGGGACAAGGTGTGCACCAGGTATTTGATTGGTAGACGTAGATGGGAAGATAGGAGGTGAAGGAGAACAGGGTCCGGTGGAGGTCTTTGGTTGATTCGGTGATGAACCTTCGGGTTCGGTAAGCCATCTAGTTAGTTAGAAGGCATATGTAGCTTGCTGATGCATTGGGTTGACTACAGCTATGATGAAACAAAAACATGAAGTTGTATGGTCCAGAAAATTTGAGAACTAAGTGTGACAACTTACATGAGTCATGATAATATACTTATTTGAACATCTTTTTTAAATTTGAATACTAAGTTTTGGAAGGCTACAAATTGTACAGAAGTCTTGCATAATGATCCCTCCCCATCAATTATGGCCAGGTTGAGTTGAGGAAGATTGTACCTTTTTATATTTTGTGAATTATTTTCAAATATTGCTGTGGAATTTACAGGCATATTAGAATTTCCAATTTAAAAGAAATTAATTATATTTTAACACTAATGGTGTCCAAATAAGGCCCAAGCGTAAGACGTTAATCTGTAACAATTAATTGATCACATGACGATGGCCATCTTCTGGGTTGTGCCATGTAGTCTGGTAGATGTTTACCAACGTTTCAGTGGTCCCTGCTGCTTTCATTATCAGGGCGATGATAGCTCTGATGATGGAGGCGGCAGGGACCTCTGAAACGTTGGTAAACTCTATCAGAGTATATGGTACAACTCAGAAGACGATAAAATTTATAATAAACTACCTAGCACTACGTTAGATCGACATATATACGAATAATGCAACTAACATGTCTGAGAGATTGATCAATTTGTAGATTAGCAGGCCATGTGGTTTTCGTCCGGTACTTTAAGATTTCCACGCAGTCTGATAATATATATGATTTCCTCTACATTACTGACCACAGTATTGTTAGTAGCGTGCGTATTCTTTACATAGGGGAGACCAGGGAATCGGCTTTATTTCGTCTGCAATGCGTTGCTATCTATCGGGACCGGATGAAATAGCATACAGCACAAGGTCATGTCATGCCAGTCAGCGCCATTTTTTGGTTACAGTTTCTGAAATAATCACCCAATCCTACATTTTACAATTTTTTCTCAACTTCCAGTGAAAGTAGAACCTATTCATTATTCATATCCACTTTGTTGAATAATGCATGTTACAAGATGTTTTCTTGAAAGTCATGATGTTATTTTTGGTGGCACAATCCTAATTTGAAAGAGTATACTCGGATAGGGTGGGGCAGAATGGGGTACCCAGAGAAGAGGATCAAATGACAAGTGCCTGTAAAGTGGTGATGTCTATTCGCAGTCTATCGAAGGGTGGATCCGGTGTCCCTCTTGCTTGAAATGGGCCCATAACACAAATGCAGGTGTTGGTAGACACGATGATGATGAAGAGGTGCACGTGTGTGCCGTCTACATTAGGCCTAAGTAGATTTCAAATGTGTAAAGTTTGGACATTTTACATTGTATACTAAATCATTGTTATATCCTACGTCATAATTATTAGATAATCTGTGTCTGCTTGCAACTTTTCAAACATATATCAATCATACCCCGTCTTGCCCCGGGTACGGGGCAAGTTACATTCTTGTAAAGAAATTAATATTTTAAAAAAAACTGTAACTTTTAGAACTAAACTAATAACTCATTATAAATCTAAAATAGAAAATAAATTAACACAAGGATCCTCCATGTGTTTATCTTTATTATTGTCCCTTCCACATGCGTCCAAAGGTTAAGTTCCCCGTTCTGCCCCGGTCTCCCCTATATATTCTTCGTTTTACATCTCTTAGATATTCGTTATTCCATAAGTAGTCTCCTAGAGTACCCTATATTCTCATCCTTTTTGTTCTTAATCTCATTATTTAAATCTCCATAGGAAGTAATTTTTACACTCAGGTAATTTAATGAACCATGATACTCCCTTTTATCTATATATCGTCGTAAGATTTTGGTAGGTCATACATGTAGTTCAATGGGTAAATACAATCGCGTATATTTCTCGTTTTTACAAGTTTGTAGATCGTCTTCTGATTCACTTATTAGCCCTGCATCGTAAGCATAACAGACTACTGATACTATACTTCCAGCACCCATTCTGTACCCTTTTGTATTATAATATTTTTTATTTCGTCCATAATCTCGTTAAATAGCAGAGGGTTTAGGGAGTCTCCGTGTCTTAATTATTTTTTTTAAAGGCTTCAGGGACGTTTGTTTAAATATCATTATAGTATCTGAGTCTTACCTTATCAAATGATAGTTCTAAATCTACAAAGCACATAGAGTTTTGTTAAATTCTAACAATAAAAACTGCACCTATGCACGATCTGCCTTCCAGTACGGTAACCTTGTTCATCTGACAATGCTATTATTTCATGCAACTTCTTTGTAATTATCTTGGTTGAGTTTTAATGCAGAATTTAACAAGGCGATGCCTACGTAATTTTCCCGTTTTCGTCACCCCTCTTAAATATTATAAATTGTTCCTTCTTTTCGATCTCAATTTCGGTAATGTTGACCACGTTTCTTCTTCATATTATCACTCTCTTCATATAACTTTTTTGAAAGTCCTCCCACACTTATTTGTGCTGTTTCTAAAGGTGGCCATACACGCTACCAGTTACCGAAAGGCAAACCAGAGCGTGTGGTGAATTTTGATGGAAATCGAGCCTACGATAAGTCTGTTTACAAACAGTAACGTGTGTGGGCAGAGACGAGTCTTGTAGCATTTAGTCATCTCAATCAGTCAGCACAGCACTCCCTATAAAGCCCTAATTTTTTTTTTGCGTTTTATATCGAATGAATACCTTCCAGCACCCACATCTAACATTGCCTTGCACCGCTAATATTTCGGTAAATATTTTTGTTCCAATATAATGGCAGATATCTGAATAAATATAGGATTTGAGACTTTCGCGGAGAGTAAAATCAATAAAATCTTCTCGGGCAATAAGCCGCGTCAACTGGTTACCGTAGTAAACCGACGTTTCGGGAACCAGTTGACGCGGCTTATTGCCCGAGAAGATTTTGATCTGAATAAATGTTTACATGCCTTGCACTATTCTTTTCGGAAAACCTTGTAAATGGTTGTGTGTTTCTGGAATAACTTTACATAGTGCTTGTGCTGAAATTGCCACTAAGAACTTTAAATCCTCATAGTTCCTTCATTCAACAAATTTATGTGAGAATGCTTTGGTCTATCTAACAAACACCTGATCCACTTAGAACGTTTTAGCTTTCTTTGTTTTTCGACATTAAAGTAATAGCAAGACTGAATAAAATCGCATCGTCTTCACTGAACATGTAGCATCAATTGATGAATGAAAGACTGGCCGCAAAACTGCGAGGAGAATGTCTGTACGCGTGTGGCCTCTCATAAGTTTTGAGGGTTACCTCCCGACTTTAATCTTGGATGGCAGGCCTTCCAGTGAGTCGTTGCGTGTATTCCTTCAGTTCCGTTCTGGTATTCCGTATCATCCTACAAACTTGTTTCTGTTGTCCGTAGAAATCCCTTTCCAGTTCTTCAGTTTTAATAATATGGTTGTCTTCTGGGTTGTTGCGCTGTGCAGTAGGCAAATTTCTACCAGATTACACGGCACAACAATCCAGACTCACCGCCGTGAAAACCTCAAATCCTATGATTCAGTTTTAGTATGTAACTTAGCAGGAGAAGATTTCTTGTGCACGACTCCATCCTTTAGCTTTTTAGTTGGAAACAATAGTTACAGTTACATCAATGGTTTGGAAAGGAGTGAGGGGGTAATAGTTAGTGTAATTTATATATATATATATATATATATATATATATATATATATATATATATTAGGCCTATATCCCCCTTAAGTTTGATGTGAAGAGAATGGATAAAATACTGTCCAGGTGGTAGTTGGACCTACATATTGAACACAAATGGTATCTGTCAAAGAACCAATTCTACTTTGTAAATTGCACTGAGCAGGCCTCCTTTAGGTGCAATGCCCCTCAAGAAATTCCCTGCATTTAAAGGAACTAAAATTTTCATTACTGGGATTACAAAATCACATCGGTCCGTATCCGGAGACACGTGAATCCTGTGCACACCTCCCCCATTTCCATAAGATCATTCTTATTTATCTTCATACTTTTATCTTGTAGGTTTATAATTCCACGCCTTTTTCAGTCACTTTCCTTCAATTATTGGATCTACAGCAACTTTCGAAATCTACCATATAAAAACTTTCCAATATCTTAATAGTTCTGATGGAATTCATTTCAGTATTCGTCTATTTTCACAAGTGATAAATGGAACTCGTGTACAGAATTTCATGGTCAGTATTTAACTCTCATACCAACTTTCTCGTAGGAAAATGTGTAGGTTCAATAATTAACAATGCCCAGAACTGAATAAGAACCTAAGCCTGTTCCACACACCTCTAATCCCCTAATAACCACCTGTTATTCAGAATGCAACTTTGTTGTGTTAGTGGATTATTAAGGATGGACATTTTCTTACAGTTTTACATAAACTTCTTCCCAGGTAGCTGTGCTCCAGAATGTCAGATCTAATGCCCTTCGGAGTCACATTTTTTTATGCTCTTAGAAATATATATTGTGCAGGCTGCACAGTGTTCCTTCTTTTCTCCTAGTGCTTGCTTTTATTCAGTTTGCAGAGACAACCGTTAGTTGTCAGTTAGTGGCGACAGCGCTCCTTTAATTCTAGTGGTAGCCATGTATGGTGCAATTACGATTCTTCGTATTCTTTCAACACTGTGTGTATACTTGAATAGTGAGATACAATGAAAGAAGTTATGAATAACGTAGCAGTGAGGTGATGTTTAAGGCCACACACACACACACACACACACACACCCACACAAAATGTTCCTGTCAATTTGTCACTGCCACTGTATTATTTTTTGTGTTGAATTTTCTTGTTTTGTGGCATTATATTGCTTCTTCAGTATCAGTACTAAAAAATTAATGCAGTTTAGCACTGTGCTGATTGCTGAACAACGAACAATGAATGTGTTATGGTTCATGTGACCCAATTATTTTAACAGAGTTATGGAAAACTATGCTGACAAAATTCTTAGCTAAGTCATGCTGGTAATAGTATCACCCATAACACTGAACACAAGCCTCATACAAGAGAATTTTACAGAAGCATGACAGTCATACTGTGATTGTGAATGCCACAAAACAAGAAGCTACATGGAAAAGTTGACGACAGCCATTTGTTTTGCAGGTGAACTTCAAGAAATGGCAGTGTCACACCAGCAGGTCACTGGACAAACCAACAGCACGTGCAGTAACTCACCGAAAGGTAGGAAAGCAACAGTTTATATTTGGTACCACAGAACCATGGCTGCGTAGCGAACCATGCCAGGCGCGGATGGGGAACGTAGCAGAATGTGTGACTGTTTACTTTGGAGTATTGCTGCTAATGCCCTAGAATACTCTAAGGTTCCTCTCGTTGTCAAATGTCCCTGAGTATTGCTGCTAATGCCCAGGATACTCAGAGATTTCTTCCTTTTTCTAAATTACCTGAGTATTGCTGCTAATGCCCAGGGTACTCAGGTTTTCCATTATACCAAATTATCCAAGTATTGCTGCTAATGCCCAGGACACTCAAAGAGTCCTTATTAGAACATTCTATTATCTGCAAGTTGCCGTGAATGCTCCTTCTCTGCCAGTCCCTCAATTCAATTAAATTCATACCCCAAGCCATTTGAAAGAAAGTGTTGATATTCACATTGTCTGCTGAAGTCAGCAAAATAGGGCCCCTGCATACATTCTGCCTCCATGTAGAATCAGGTTTGGGAGTGTTTACCACAACTGGTAGGGTTCAATCCACACCACTGAAATGTGTGTCTGGTGGTAAGACACTCTCCAACCTACGCAGAACGAAGCCAATTAATAACGTTCACATGTGTACAGTTATGATGTGTTATGCGTCGACATGAAAATTAATTTCAGACTAAACTAAAAGAAATCTTTTCCTTTAGCTGGCATGGAGCTACAAAGTGCCAGGCTGTGGTAGGCAAGGTGCAGCTACACCAAACTCTGTTATATTTTGTGAAATTATTTTCCAGGAATGTTTGTAATTTACTGTGATATGTGCTCTCTTGTGGGGTAGCTGCACAGTGTCCAGCAGAAATCACGATACTCTGAACCGAGGAATGGAAAAGTGCTAAGGCAGACCTTTCCAGGTTCTGAACTATTTGGTGCTCTTGGTCGCAGTGACCTTGACATAAATTAATTTATTTTCTATCATTTTCGATTTCAATCTTAATCTTGGAAACTATTTCCAGATGTGTGTTAAGGAGGAAACTGGGGTTAACCACATAAAACACAGTCAGACTCCTATGCTTTTGGCCAAATACTGGAATATATCAACAGAAATCAAATTCTCTTATCACTGTAACATATCCTCAATAGGATAGAGAGGGAAGAGATTAGATCAATATTGTAACTATGCTAATTGAATAATCCAAGGTAGGGATTAGGCAGACTGATGTTCCTCAAAAAATTAGGGTAGATATATTGAAGGTATAAAATCAATACACGTGAGTGCATATGCAGATGATATAGCTATTATTAGCAGGAATAAAGCTGCACTGGAAGAAACAGTATTAAAATTGATGGAAGAAACAGAATTAAGGGGGCTAAAAATAAATGAATCGAAAACAAAATATATGAAAGTTACAAGAGCAGCAAGAAATGTCACAAATAAATTGAGAATAGGGCATTATAATTTTGAACATGTGCAGAATTTTAATTACCAGGGTTCACAGATTAATACTATAAATTCAGTAACTAATGAAATTAAAGCACGTATTGTGAATGGTAATAGATGTTATTATGCCTATCAGAAATTAATGAAGTCTAAAATACTGGGGAGGGAACTTAAACTGAGAATCTATAAAGTTCTGATAAGACCAGTAGTCACATATGGATGTGAAGCCTGGACATTAACTAGCTTTGATGAGCAACAACTTAGAATATTTGAACGCAAAATATTACGAAAAATCTATGGTCCAATACAGAATAGTGATGGCTCCTGGAGAATTAGGATGAATCATGAACTAGATTGTATCATACAGGGAGCAGATATCGTTAGGCTAATCAAAAGCAAAAGGTTAGCCTGGCTTGGCCATGTTGCAAGAATAGAAGGAAACAGGGTAACTAGAAGAGTGATGGAATGGAGACCGATGGGAAGAAGGATGAGAGGGAGACCACGGAAACGATGGATAGACGACGTGGAGGAGGATGTGAGGACGATGGGAGTAAGGGGATGGAGAAGAATTGTGAATGATAGGACAGAATGGAATCAATGAAAAGCTTGCATTAATAAATATAGAGTAGTTTTAAAGATAAAAACCTGAAGATGATGCTATGACATTGAAACATGTAGTAGTAAAAAGCGCAATATTGTAACATCGAGATAACGATGAATGGAGCAGAATATTAATATTAATTTTAAATTTTAACATCAACAATTTAAAAGTTTGTGTATAGACTTGAATAATAAATATATATTAGAATGGAAAAAATTCATCGAACAAGCTAAGACCCACACAGGGTTATAACGCTATAAGAAGAAGAAGAAGAAGATATTGAAGGTATATGAAGCTTGGCTCTTCTTCATTTATATTTATCATAGACCTATGTGAATGGATGCTCTGCCTTAGCCGCCAGCTTTCAAAGTACAGAGCTTTGGATTACGACACAGCTACAAATCCACGGCGACATTCCAGAATGCATGTCAGTTAAAAGAACATACCACTGTTCCTAAATTTCTGAGCCTCGTCCATAATGATCGTGGAAGCAGTCAACAAGCGACAGTCTAGGCACTCTTGTATAAGATGCGGGCACATTACACTGTATACGTTCCTAGGAAGCTTGTCACGATTTCAAACAGGACAACGTGACACTGAGCTTAGTACTTGTTGATATCTAGTGAAGTGTTTATATAACGTAGCAGAGTACAGGATGTTATGACATTGAGCTGTTAACAGCTCCCGGTATGTTTAAGCAATGAAAACTATGTGTACAAACACAACTGGCAACACACACGTACAGATTAACAGGTCACATATAATATATCTGCACTAAAAAACTATAATACCAACTAATACAACTCACTTCATGTGCTTGGTGGTTCCTCCTCCTTCTTCATTCTGTCTGTATGTCTTGCATGCATGATGCATGGCCGGCAAACTCTAACTAACACCAAAAGATCTGTAAATTTACGTGTGTCCATTGCCAGCGATTGCAGTCCCAACGTCTCAAAAAAAGAGCAGGTCCCGTCCGCACAGTCCTCTCAGTACACAGACGTGGGTCTAGTATTGGCTCCTTCATTTTGAGGACATCTGAAACTAAGACAGCGTAACCTTAGAGAATGGAAAATAAAAAAGCATCATGTTTTAGCAAAATCTGCTGCTCGTTTCTATATGTTAGTTAAATCATGGGGTGAGAGATGTTAGACAGTGGCATGTAAGGTAGCTCAGAAGAGGTCCAGGAATGCGCAAGGGATATCCGAGCAAATTCATACTGAAAAGTCTCAAGGATGCAACTGAACATTGATTGCGGAGGCAGGAATTTACTCTCCCTATTCATGAAAGGCTCTCTTATTGTTTATCATCAACTGCACAGGTTTCCGGAGAGTTGACTCAAGATGGGATTCCTGGGGGGCGGTGGGGAGGGGGGTCACAGAGGGAGGGAGAACATATAAACTTAGGAACTTAACCACAGATAGCTACACATACCTATATGGATAAATGATAGGAAGGATGTGGTGAAATGAAGAGACGTGGACTGGTATTCCAAAAGATGCTCTTATTGTTCTTCATGAGCTCAGACCGTCATTCTGACTCAGGCCCTAAAGGCAATGAGTCGACTCTCGGTCGATGCAAGTTAGAGCAGTATCGGCATTGGGATGGGTTCCAACATGTGCCCTTTATTTCGGATATGGAATCCTCGGTTCTTGAAGACGGACCAGGAATTCATATCCCCCCCTCAAAGTCCTGTGCCTCACCGTGGCGAGGGGGTGTAACAATGAATGATGCATCAGTTAATGTCCACAAAAACGCATAGACCCACTTCACAGATTGTTTCCATCACAATGCAGGCTGTCTTTGCATTTCTGAAAATCTGGAATTTGCAAACTTCATCTTCATTTATTTAAAACTAAACTTTGTGGATTTTCTTCCATATAGCTGGCACGTAAAATCAGTTAGGTCTGCAACAGGCTCCTAGTTCAACTTGAAATTTTTTCATGTCAAGAGGCATCCTTCATTGGCGAAACAGGACACTGGTGCACGTGTGCATCCAAAAACTGAATCAAGCAAAAAATGTGAAGTAATAGTAAATTCCTGAAATAACATAACCAGAAAGCTGATTACTTGCTGTCTGTGTGAAGGACAACTAGAGGCAAAATCCGCTGCCCCCCCAAGTCCATTCTAGTACGTCCTCGTCGTGGGGGGCGGGCAACGCAAGTAAGGGGTTGTCCCTCTTGGTGCAACACGGTATTGTCCAACAGGGATCCCTGGAAAGCGGCAAAACTAGAATGGTGAAGACAGTATCCACACTCCACACGAAGTGGCTCAACTGCAAGTAGGAATGAAGAATGCTCCATTTCCTGGAAGAACGAGAGACAGAAACAGTGTTCACTTCATCGGAAGTGGAAATGAGTCTGAAAGGATTTGAAGTCTCCCCACATTTTAAAAAAACAGGACAGGACAAGAGGAGAGAGAATGGAGGAGAAGAAGAAGAAGAAGAAAAGAAAAAAGAAGAAGAGAACAAGATGGCAGAGAGGGGAACGGAGAGGAGAAGAGAAATTAGAGAAAGAGTATATGGAAGAAATAGTGTGTCATTTAAAGTGTTGACAGTTTGTTTGTGTACTTGTTTTTATATTTCAATACACTACGTGGTAGGCAAATTTTAAGAATATGGAAGGGAAAACATATTAGTGAAGAGAAGGAAGACAGAAGATAGAAGAGGAGAGAGGACAAGGAAAAAGTGAAAGATGACAAGTGGCAACAGGAGAAGAACCAAGTGAAGATCATAGTATTCTTGAGAAGATGAAAGGAGAGCCAAAAATAAGAGAAGGGAGAGCAAAGAGCAGCTTAAGGAACAGTGCAGTGAATGGACGGGAAGGGAAAAGAGAAGAGGAGAGAACATAAATGAAGTCGTCTCACTATACGCCATGCAGGTGCTTGTGGGGAAGGGTGGGGCCCAGAGCCAGTCTGGACGCAGAGGCTAGAGGAGGAATCCTCTGCCCCTGTCTGGGATAGAACCCCCTGGTCGTCCAGTCCGTAACAAAGTCACAAAAGTGACTGAGTTACCCCCTGGGTCATGAGGAAAGACCATAGGAGTGCGAAATAGAAGGAGACAACGGACAACACATGAAGAAAGCAATGAAGTCTTAATAAGAGAGAAGTGAAGAAATGAGAAGAGAAGATGCAGGTGGACTCAAGGCAGAACAAGGGAACAGGGATGAGAAAGGAGGAGGAAAGGAGAGGAATGGTGAGACAAAAGAGGAGGGAGAAGAAAGAAGAGGGCAGGGATAGGATAGGATTGGATAGGATACGGCAGCAAAAGAGGTAGCAGAGGTGTGAACATAAGGCAAGGGATCTCATAGAAGAGAAGAGAAGAGAAGAGAAGAGAAGAGAATACAGGACGCATAACAGAGGTGACTGCAGAGATGGCAGAAGACGGACTGCAACAGAAGACGGAGAAGGACACGAGAGGAGACGTGAAAAGACAGAATATTACATAGATGCTGCAGAGAGGATGTGATAGAAGCAGAGAGACAAGTGGAGAGATGACAGAATAGGAGAGAACACAAGAAATTTGTCGACAATACTGAAGACAGAACGTGTTAGCAGACTGTATTATGTGTGTCAGGCGTGGTGTGTGTTTGTGTTCATGTCTCATGCTTCAACACTCCCATAACTTAATCATGCAACAGAATATTTGCTGAGTGGCAATGTTCAAAATTTCCCTGTCATGTTAATTTTGCCCATGCCCTCCTCCTAAGTCAAGTCATGGCATTCAGCTCACAATGTTCTCTTGAGTACCTTGTTAGGAGACACTGCACGCGGGCATTGTTTATTGGCCGCTTCAGGGAAAGGGTTCATCGGGTATATCTCCCACTTGGCTGACCCTCAAGAACAACTCGTTGCTTCGGTAGGACCACTTAGAACTTTGAGAATGTTCTCAATCTCATTTCCGAGATGTCGCGTGGCATGCCGACTCAGGCAAGTCCTGTACATTCATTACCTTCCGTTAAATACGAGATATCCGGCAAATCGAACGCAGGTAACTAGGGCAGCTACAAATTTATTTTGCCCTCCACACCACAGCTGGCATCTAAATCTTAGCAATTTCTCATCCACTATCATAAATGTGACCAAAATTAGGTCCATCAATTGCAGATACAAGATATTAGGAATAGCCCGAACGATTTCGCTTACCGCAGAGTGAAACCGAACAGTCAGGGACATTATGGGAGGCATTACACAACGGGAAGCACATGCCTCCACAGACATCGCTAGTGCCGGACTACATTTAATTTCACTCTTACGTGCAAAACTTCTCAATGAGATTTCTGGTCTGACAAGTTGTGTATTGTATCAAGTACTGCGATTTGTAGCGTTGATGGTAGTGATTGTGGGTGTGTAGTTATGGTTGAGTAATGATGATTAGTGCTCTTGTAGATATTAGATGCTTGTTTTGTTTGTGATGTAGACTGATATTAGTTGGTAGCCAGTTGCACAGTAGGTAGATTGCGTCTGCGACCAGAAATTTCATTGCCAAATTATTTCCCGTGACAGGCAGTCTTCAATTAACTACCGTGGGGTACAGCTTAGCTGATCCACATGTTTCATTCTATTAATAGAAGTCACTACTCAAACGAGTATATGAGTTGCTATTCGGGCCAATTAAATGAGCTGACACTTGTCACATGGCTAGAGAAAACATATTTTAGAAGGATGTGTAGATGGAACCCATCTGTAAAAATCATTAACCAGTCGTAAAGAACAACTTCCTGAACCCTCATACCTGAGACAGCATTCTTGTGGTCCCTCAATACGTTAGCAAGTTTGCTATGCAGTGCCAGCTGCACATATTGTTCGCTCTTACCAGAGTCGTTTTGATGAAAGTGGAAGTAAAGGAATCTTGATATTCAAGCGATGTCTTCACACTTCTTCTGCCTTTGAGATCCCCACTATCCGTACCATGACTCGAGATTTTTCCGACCACTTCACTGGGGTCTTCCCGAATACTCTCCCAGAAAGTGGCTAGACAGGAGCGCGTCACATTCCTGATACAAATCATGAACATCTGCGTCAATGTGGTGAGAATGAAAGCTTTCCTCACTGTTGCATACCACTTATTTGCCTTAGTAGGGTCCAAGCATAGGCCTCACTTCTTCAATTACTCAGTAAAACCATATTAGCACAATGTGGCATACTGTGTCATCTACCGCTTTCACTCACGCATCGCAAAAGATCACAGTCCCATTCATCACTGTCTGTCTGGGTATTAAGTGCCTTGGGATCATGTACTTAGAGTGTGATGGATGCCACGAACACAGCGAAACAAATACAGGACATAAGAAAAAATTAAGACACAGAATATGAAATTGTTAGTTTCAAGAAGCATCAGCACTGAGGAATGAACAACAGAAGCCAAAGCAGGAGGAGGAGGAGAAAAAGAAGATAAGAAGGAAAAGAAGAGGAAGAAAAAGAAAGAAAGAAAGAAAGGAAATGAAGGAAGAAGTGAAGAAGTACTGCGACACTTACCGCTGAGTTTCAACTGCAGATCTGAAGTGTTTCCTCCTTCTCTTTTGCAGTACCTTCCGTGAGATTTGTGTCAATAGCGGCAGGAAGAAGATCACTGGAAGCAGAAGAAGATATAAACTTATCGTGTGACTGTGATTGCGTGTGGTTCTCAGGTGCCTAGTGGTTCTATTCCTAACAAGCGTTCGAATCTTTCATTTACAGATGGGTGTTACGGAGGAGACTGGGGATAACCACAAAAAAAAACAGTCAGACTCCTATCCTTTCGGCCAAATGCTGGAATGTATCAACACAAATAAAATTCTCTTAATCACAGCATTTTGTTTTGTACAATGATAATGATGAGGAAGAAAGTGTGGGACTAGAATGGAATAAAATCAAACAATCAATCACACAATCTGCAACTGACAATATAGGAATAGAGAAACAAGGAAGAAATGCAGATTGGTTTGGCAATGATTGTCTTAGGTTTGTGGAAAATAAAAATGAAGCTAGAAAAATAAAGTTACAACATGAAACAAGATCAAAATGTGAAATATATAATAACTACAGAAGGGAAGTCAATACAAAATGTAGGAAGAAGAAAAGAGAAATTATTAATGAACAATTACAAACAATACAAGAAGTCAATTCTCAAAATTAAAATAGAAAATTTTATAGGTAAACTTTAATTATAAAAAAATTGCAATAAACCAAAACTCAATGCATGTAAGGATAAGCAAGGTAAAATAATAGGAGATGAAAAAGAAATTTTAGATAGATGGACTGAGTATTTTGAAGAGCTCTTAAATAAATAATAGAGATAGTAAATATTTAACAGCTCAGCCCTTTGTTGAATGTCCCATCATGAATTAAGTGAAAGAAGGAATGAATAATATAATTGAAAAATAACAAGGCTCCGGGTGAGGACTCTATTACTGCAGAATTAATAAAACAAGAAAGCCAAGTTCTGTTAGGAAGAATACATAAGTAAATACATAAATATGATATGGGAAAAAGAAAGAATGCCATCAGAATGGAAAAAAGGTCTTACATGTCTGATTTTTAAAAAAGGAGGTAAAATGCAATGTAGTAATTACAAAGGGATTACCCATTTAAATGTAATATATAAAATCTTCACAAATATTATACTCAAAAGACTTAATGTATATATTGAAGAGATAATAGGCGATTACCAATGTGGATTCAGACTTAACAGCAGTAACCCTGAGCAAATATTTGTAATGAGACAGACAACGGAAAAGTGTTATGAATATAATACGAATTTACACATTCTATTTATTGTTATTAGACAAGCTTTTCATAGAATATATATAAATCAATTGTTTACAGCCTTAGAGCATGATGGTATAATAAGAAAAGATAATAAGACTAATAAGAATGACTTTACAGGGTAACACATAAAAAGTTAAGATAAGCAATAAAAGTAGTAGATCCTTTAATACAATGGTAAGAGTAAGACAGGAGGATGCACTATCAGCAACACTATTTAATATAGCACTAAATAAAGTCTTAGAAGGAACTGTTGAGAAAGGAAATATTGTATACAAATATGTGCCTATGTTGATGACATTGTGCTAACTGCAAGAAATATCCCAGGACTGTAAAAAAGAGTAATTGCATTAGAGGACGAAGGAAAGAAAATGGGATTAGAAATAAATGAAGAGAAAACTAAATATTTGAAAATGTTCACATTATTAGCAGGAAGAGATCTTGAAAATATTGCAATAGGTGATTTTAATATTTAAGGCTAGAAAAGTTTACATATGTGGGTTCAGTAATAAATAACGATGATAAATTGAAGGAAGACATAAGTAATAAAATAATGTTAGCAAACTGTGCATATTATGCACATATTAAAATTTTGAGATCTAAACTTCAGTCAAGAAAAAAAAAATGAAAATGTATAAAACACTAATAAGACCTATCTTGAGCTATGGGTCAGAAACTTGGACAATGGCGGCTGATTAAATGAATGCCCTTAGAACATTTGAAGGAAAAAGTATTAGGAAAATTTCTGGCCTCACAAAGGAAAGAGAAAACTGGAGAATAAGAACGAATAAGGTGATAGAGTATATATTAGAAGGTGAAGTTATTGTAAAAGTTATAAAATCATTGAGACTGAGATGGTAAGGACACAGTGTAAGAATGGCCAAGGAACGAATGGCAAAAAATATAATGTTAACTAATATGGTGGGGTAAGGAAGAGAGGCAGGCCATGTAAAAAGTGGAAAGATGAAATAGATTTGAAAATTATGGGAATTAAAAACTGGCACAATGTAGCTAAGGATCGTCAGGCCTGGGGATGAATTGTGAAGGAAGCCAAAGTTCACAGTGGACTGTAGAGCTTGAGAAGAAGAAATCAAATTCTCTTATCACTGTAACATATCATCAATCGGTTAGAGAGGGATGAGATTAGATTAATATTATGTCACCACGATAATTCAATAATCCAGAGGGGGGTGGGGTGGAGTGGATTAGGGTGACTGATTTTCCTCAAAATTTATGGCAGATCTGTTGTAGGTAGCAGCAATGGCGGCAGCAGCATCAGCGGGGGAGCAAAAATTGGCTGCAACACAAGCACCACCAGCGTGGGAGAACACGTGGCTGCAAAACAAGCACCAACAGCGAGGGAAAACAAGTGGCTGCACCAGAAGCACCACCAGCGGGGGTGACAAGTGGCTTCACCAGAAGCAACGCAAGCGAGGGTGAACAAGTGGCTACAAAACAAGCACCACCAGCGTGGGAGAACAAGTGGCTGCACCAGAAGCACTACCAGCGAGGGAGAACAAGTGACTGCACCAGAAGCACCACCAGCGGGGGTGACAAGTGGCTGCACCAGAAGCAACGCCAGCGAGGGTGAACAAGTGGCTACAAAACAAGCACCACCAGCGTGGGAGAACAAGTGGCTGCACCAGAAGCACCACCAGAGGGGGAGAACACGTGGCTGCAAAACAAGCACCACCAGCGTGGGAAAACAAGTGGCTGCACCAGAAGCACCACCAGCGTGGGAAAACAAGTGGCTGCACCAGAAGCACCACCAGCGAGGGAGAACAAGTGGCTGCACCAGAAGCAACACCAGCGAGGGTAAACAAGTGGCTACAAAACAAGCACCACCAGCGGGGGTGAACAAGTGGCTGCAACACAAGCACCACCAACGTGGGAGAACACGTGGATGCAAAAGCATCACCACCAGCGAGGGAGAACAAGTGGCTGCAACAGAAGCACCACCAGCGAGGGTGAACAAGTGGCTGCACCAGAAGCACCACCAGCGTGGGAGAACAAGTGGCTGCACCAGAAGCACCACCAGCGTGGGAGAACAAGTGGCTGCACCAGAAGCACCACCAGCGAAAGAGAACAAGTGGCTGCACCAGAAGCACCACCAGCGTGGGAGAACAAGTGGCTGCACCAGAAGCACCACCAGCGGGGGAGAACAAGTGGCTGCACCAGAAGCACCACCAGCGAGGGTGAACAAGTGGCTGCACCAGAAGCACCACCAGCGTGGGAGAACAAGTGGCTGCACCAGAAGCACCACCAGCGAGGGTGAACAAGTGGCTGCACCAGAAGCACCACCAGCGAGGGAGAACAAGTGGCTGCACCAGAAGCACCACCAGCGTGGGAGAACAAGTGGCTGCACCAGAAGCACCACCAGCGGGGGAGCACTACTGCCTGCAGCATAAGTTCAACCTGCGGAGGTGCACAAGTGGCAGCAGAAGCAGAAGAAGAAGTAGTACAAGAAGGAAAAGAGGAGGAAGAAGATTTTAAGAAGGAAAAGGGAGTGGATGAAAAAGAGGAAGAAGAAGGAAATGTAGACGAGGGAGAAATTAAGAAGTACTCGACTCTTACAGATGTGTTTCAACCGTACATCTCAAGTGTTCCGCGGTCATCTTATGCAGTACTTTCTGTGAGATTTGTGCGAGAGTGGCGGGATGAAGATCACTGGAAGCAGAAGAAGAAACAAACTTGTTCAGTGACTGTGATTGCGTGTGTTTCTCATGTTCCTAAAGATTATATTCTTAACAAGCAATTGAATCTTTCATTTACAGGTCAGTGCTAAGGGGTAGACTGGTGATAACCAAATAAATCGGATAATCAGGGAAGCCATTGAGATTTAATTACATCCCGACAACTTCAACAGGGAAGACGGACATCTCCTGAACCGGTCATGGAAGACCCTCATTCACACACTTCGAGGACTGCGGAAGCATTCCATAGAGAACCGCATTCCCCCCCAAAACGTTGGTAAACATCTACCATACTACAGGGCGCAACAACCCAGAAGACAGATATCGTGATAAAACAGTCAGGCTCATATTCTTTTGGCCAAATATTGGAATATATCAACAGAAATCAAATTCTCTTATCACTGTAATATATCATCAATAGGATAGAGAGGGAAGAGAGTAGATCAATATTGTAACTATGCGAATTGAATAATCCAAGGTAGGGATTAGGCTGACTGATGTTCCTCAAAAAATTAGGGTAGATATTTTGAAGGTATATGAAGTTTGGCTCTTCTTCATTTATACTTTTCATAGACCTATGTGAATGGATGCTCTGCCTTAGCATCCAGCTTTCAAAGTACAGAGCTTTGGATTACACACAGCTACAAATCCACGGCGACATTCCAGAATGCGTGTCAGTTAAAAGAACATACCACTGTTCCTAAATTTCTGAGCCTCGTCCATAATGATCGTGGAAGCAGTCAACAAGCGACAGTCTAGGCACTCTTGTATAAGATGCGGGCACATTACATTGTATACGTTCCTAGGAAGCTTGTCACGATTTCAAACAGGACAACGTGACACTGAGCTTAGTACTTGTTGATATCTATTGAAGTGTTTATATAATGTAGCAGAGTACAGGATGTTATGATATTGAGCTGTTAACAGCTCCCGGTATGTTTAAGCAATGAAAACTATGTGTACAAACACAACTGGCAACACACACGTACAGATTAACAGGTCACATATAATATATCTGCACTAAAAAACTATAATACCAACTAATACAACTCACTTCATGTGCTTGGTGGTTCCTCCTCCTTCTTCATTCTGTCTGTATGTCTTGCATGCATGATGCATGGCCGGCAAACTCTAACTAACACCAAAAGATCTGTAAATTTACGTGTGTCCATTGCCAGCGATTGCAGTCCCAACGTCTCAAAAAAAAGAGCAGGTCCCGTCCGCACAGTCCTCTCAGTACACAGACGTGGGTCTAGTATTGGCTCCTTCGTTTTGAGGACATCTGGAACTAAGACAGCGTAACCTTAGAGAATGGAAAATAAAAAAGCATCATGTTTTAGCAAAATCTGCTGCTCGTTTCTATATGTTAGTTAAATCATGGGGTGAGAGATGTTAGACAGTGGCAAGTAAGGTAGCTCAGAAGAGGTCCAGGAATGCGCAAGGGATGTCCAAGCAAATTCATACTGAAAAGTCTCAAGGATGCAACTGAACATTGATTGCGGAGGCAGGAATTTACTCTCCCTATTCATGAAAGGCTCTCTTATTGTTTATCATCAACTGCACAGGTTTCCGGAGAGTTGACTCATGATGGGATTCCCGGGGGGAGGGTGGGGAGGGGTGTCACAGAGGGAGGGAGAACATATAAACTTAGGAACTTAAATGCAGATAGCTACACATACCTATATGGATAAATGATAGGAAGGATGTGGTGAAATGAAGAGACGTGGACTGGTATTCCAAAAGATGCTCTTATTGTTCTTCATGAGCTCAGACCGTCATTCCGACTCAGGCCCTAAAGGCAATGAGTCGACTCTCGGTCGATGCAAGTTAGAGCAGTATCGGCATTGGGATGGGTTCCAACATGTGCCCTTTATTTCGGATATGGAATCCTCGGTTCTTGAAGACGGACCAGGAATTCATATCCCCCCCTCAAAGTCCTGTGCCTCACCGTGGCGAGGGGGTGTAACAATGAATGATGCATCAGTTAATGTCCACAAAAATGCATAGACCCACTTCACAGATTGTTTCCATCACAATTCAGGCTGTCTTTGCATTTCTGAAAATCTGGAATTTGCAAACTTCATCTTCATTTATTTAAAACTAAACTTTGTGGATTTTCTTCCATATAGCTGGCACGTAAAATCAGTTAGGTCTGCAACGGGCTCCTAGTTCAACTTGAAATTTTTTCATGTCAAGAGGCATCCTTCATTGGCGAAACAGGACACTGGTGCACGTGTGCATCCACAAACTGAATCAAGCAAAAAATGTGAAGTAATAGTAAATTCCTGAAATAACATAATCAGAAAGCTGATTACTTGCTGTCTGTGTGAAGGACAACTAGAGGCAAAATCCGCTGCCCCCCCAAGTCCATTCTAGTACGTCCTCGTCGTGGGGGGCGGGCAACGCAAGTAAGGGGTTGTCCCTCTTGGTGCAACACGGTATTGTCCAACAGGGATCCCTGGAAAGCGGCAAAACTAGAATGGTGAAGACAGTATCCACACTCCACACGAAGTGGCTCAACTGCAAGTAGGAATGAAGAATGCTCCATTTCCTGGAAGAACGAGAGACAGAAACAGTGTTCACTTCATCGGAAGTGGAAATGAGTCTGAAAGGATTTGAAGTCTCCCCACATTTTAAAAAAACAGGACAGGACAAGAGGAGAGAGAATGGAGGAGAAGAAGAAGAAGAAGAAAAGAAAAAAGAGAACATAGGAGAGAACAAGATGGCAGAGAGGGGAACGGAGAGGAGAAGAGAAATTAGAGAAAGAATATATGGAAGAAATAGTGTGTCATTTAAAGTGTTGACAGTTTGTTTGTGTACTTGTTTTTATATTTCAATACACTACGTGGTATGCAAATTTTAAGAATATGGAAGGGAAGACATATTAGTGAAGAGAAGGAAGACAGAAGATAGAAGAGGAGAGAGGACAAGGAAAAAGTGAAAGATGACAAGTGGCAACGGGAGAAGAACCAAGTGAAGATCATAGTATTCTTGAGAAGATGAAAGGAGAGCCAAAAATAAGAGAAGGAAGAGCAAAGAGCAGCTTAAGGAACAGTGCAGTGAATGGACGGGAAGGGAAAAGAGAAGAGGAGAGAACATAAATGAAGTCGTCTCACTATACGCCATGCAGGTGCTTGTGGGGACGGGTGGGGCCCAGAGCCAGTCTGGACGCAGAGGCTAGAGGAGGAATCCTCTGCCCCTGTCTGGGATAGAACACCCTGGTCGTCCAGTCCGTAACAAAGTGACAAAAGTGACTGAGTTACCCCCTGGGTCATGAGGAAAGACCATAGGAGTGCGAAATAGAAGGAGACAACGGACAACACATGAAGAAAGCAATGAAGTCTTAATAAGAGAGAAGTGAAGAAATGAGAAGAGAAGATGCAGGTGGACTCAAGGCAGAATCAGGGAACAGGGATGAGAAAGGAGGAGGAAAGGAGAGGAATGGTGAGACAAAAGAGGAGGGAGAAGAAAGAAGAGGGCAGGGATAGGATAGGATAGGATTGGATAGGATACGGCAGCAAAAGAGGTAGCAGCGGTGTGAACATAAGGCAAGGGATCTCATAGAAGAGAAGAGAAGAGAAGAGAATACAGGACGCATAACAGAGGTGACTGCAGAGATGGCAGGAGACGGACTGCAACAGAAGACGGAGAAGGACACGAGAGGAGACGTGAAAAGACAGAATATTACATAGATGCTGCAGAGAGGATATGATAGAAGCAGAGAGACAAGTGGAGAGATGACAGAATAGGAGAGAAGACAAGAAATTTGTCGACAATACTGAAGACAGAATGTGTTAGCAGACTGTATTATGTGTGTCAGGCGTGGTGTGTGTCTGTGTTCATGTCTCATGCTTCAACACTCCCATAACTTAATCATGCAACAGAATATTTGCTGAGTGGCAATGTTCAAAATTTCCCTGTCATGTTAATTTTGCCCATGCCCTCCTCCTAAGTCAAGTCATGGCATTCAGCTCACAATGTTCTCTTGAGTACCTTGTTAGGAGACACTGCACGCGGGCATTGTTTATTGGCCGCTTCAGGGTAAGGGTTCATCGGGTATATCTCCCACTTGGCTGACCCTCAAGAAGAACTCGTTGCTTCGGTAGGACCACTTAGAACTTTGAGAATGTTCTCAATCTCATTTCCGAGATGTCGCGTGGCATGCCGACTCAGGCAAGTTCTGTACATTCATTACCTTCCGTTAAATACGAGATATCTGGCAAATCGAACGCAGGTAACAAGGGCAGCTACAAATTTATTTTGCCCTCCACACCACAGCTGGCATCTAAATCTTAGCAATTTCTCATCCACTATCATAAATGTGACCAAAATTAGGTCCATCAATTGCAGATACAAGATATTAGGAATAGCCCGAACGATTTCGCTTACCGCAGAGTGAAACCGAACAGTCAGGGACATTATGGGAGGCATTACACAATGGGAAGCACATGCCTCCACAGACATCGCTAGTGCCGGACTACATTTAATTTCACTCTTACGTGCAAAACTTCTCAATGAGATTTCTGGTCTGACAAGTTGTGTATTGTATCAAGTACTGCAATTTGTAGCGTTGATGGTAGTGATTGTGGGTGTGTAGTTATGGTTGAGTAATGATGATTAGTGCTCTTGTAGATATTAGATGCTTGTTTTGTTTGTGATGTAGACTGATATTAGTTGGTAGCCAGTTGCACAGTAGGTAGATTGCGTCTGCGACCAGAAATTTCATTGCCATATTATTTCCCGTGACAGGCAGTCTTCAATTAACTACCGTGGGGTACAGCTTAGCTGCATCCACATGTTTCATTCTATTATTAGAAGTTACTACTCAAACGAGTATATGAGTTGCTATTCGGGCCAATTAAATGACCTGACACTTGTCACATGGCTAGAGAAAACATATTTTAGAAGGATGTGTAGATGGAACCCATCTGTAAAAATCATTAATCAGTCGTAAAGAACAACTTCCTGAACCCTCATACCTGAGACAGCATTCTTGTGGTCCCTCAATACGTTAGCAAGTTTGCTATGCAGTGCCAGCTGCACATATTGTTCGCTCTTACCAGAGTCGTTTTGATGAAAGTGGAAGTAAAGGAATCTTGATATTCAAGCGATGTCTTCACACTTCTTCTGCCTTTGAGATCCCCACTATCCGTACCATGACTCGAGATTTTTCCGACCACTTCACTGGGGTCTTCCCGAATACTCTCCCAGAAAGTGGCTAGACAGGAGCGCGTCACATTCCTGATACAAATCATGAACATCTGCGTCAATGTGGTGAGAATGAAAGCTTTCCTCACTGTTGCATACCACTTATTTGCCTTAGTAGGGTCCAAGCATAGGCCTCACTTCTTCAATTACTCAGTAAAACCATATTAGCACAATGTGGCATACTGTGTCATCTACCGCTTTCACTCACGCATCGCAAAAGATCACAGTCCCATTCATCACTGTCTGTCTGGGTATTAAGTGCCTTGGGATCATGTACTTAGAGTGTGATGGATGCCACGAACACAGCGAAACAAATACAGGACATAAGAAAAAATTAAGACACAGAATATGAAATTGTTAGTTTCAAGAAGCATCAGCACTGAGGAATGAACAACAGAAGCCAAAGCAGGAGGAGGAGGAGAAAAAGAAGATAAGAAGGAAAAGAAGAGGAAGAAAAAGAAAGAAAGAAAGAAAGGAAATGAAGGAAGAAGTGAAGAAGTACTGCGACACTTACCGCTGAGTTTCAACTGCAGATCTGAAGTGTTTCCTCCTTCTCTTTTGCAGTACCTTCCGTGAGATTTGTGTCAATAGCGGCAGGAAGAAGATCACTGGAAGCAGAAGAAGATATAAACTTATCGTGTGACTGTGATTGCGTGTGGTTCTCAGGTGCCTAGTGGTTCTATTCCTAACAAGCGTTCGAATCTTTCATTTACAGATGGGTGTTACGGAGGAGACTGGGGATAACCACAAAAAAAAACAGTCAGACTCCTATCCTTTCGGCCAAATGCTGGAATGTATCAACACAAATAAAATTCTCTTAATCACAGCATTTTGTTTTGTACAATGATAATGATGAGGAAGAAAGTGTGGGACTAGAATGGAATAAAATCAAACAATCAATCACACAATCTGCAACTGACAATATAGGAATAGAGAAACAAGGAAGAAATGCAGATTGGTTTGGCAATGATTGTCTTAGGTTTGTGGAAAATAAAAATGAAGCTAGAAAAATAAAGTTACAACATGAAACAAGATCAAAATGTGAAATATATAATAACTACAGAAGGGAAGTCAATACAAAATGTAGGAAGAAGAAAAGAGAAATTATTAATGAACAATTACAAACAATACAAGAAGTCAATTCTCAAAATTAAAATAGAAAATTTTATAGGTAAACTTTAATTATAAAAAAATTGCAATAAACCAAAACTCAATGCATGTAAGGATAAGCAAGGTAAAATAATAGGAGATGAAAAAGAAATTTTAGATAGATGGACTGAGTATTTTGAAGAGCTCTTAAATAAATAATAGAGATAGTAAATATTTAACAGCTCAGCCCTTTGTTGAATGTCCCATCATGAATTAAGTGAAAGAAGGAATGAATAATATAATTGAAAAATAACAAGGCTCCGGGTGAGGACTCTATTACTGCAGAATTAATAAAACAAGAAAGCCAAGTTCTGTTAGGAAGAATACATAAGTAAATACATAAATATGATATGGGAAAAAGAAAGAATGCCATCAGAATGGAAAAAAGGTCTTACATGTCTGATTTTTAAAAAAGGAGGTAAAATGCAATGTAGTAATTACAAAGGGATTACCCATTTAAATGTAATATATAAAATCTTCACAAATATTATACTCAAAAGACTTAATGTATATATTGAAGAGATAATAGGCGATTACCAATGTGGATTCAGACTTAACAGCAGTAACCCTGAGCAAATATTTGTAATGAGACAGACAACGGAAAAGTGTTATGAATATAATACGAATTTACACATTCTATTTATTGTTATTAGACAAGCTTTTCATAGAATATATATAAATCAATTGTTTACAGCCTTAGAGCATGATGGTATAATAAGAAAAGATAATAAGACTAATAAGAATGACTTTACAGGGTAACACATAAAAAGTTAAGATAAGCAATAAAAGTAGTAGATCCTTTAATACAATGGTAAGAGTAAGACAGGAGGATGCACTATCAGCAACACTATTTAATATAGCACTAAATAAAGTCTTAGAAGGAACTGTTGAGAAAGGAAATATTGTATACAAATATGTGCCTATGTTGATGACATTGTGCTAACTGCAAGAAATATCCCAGGACTGTAAAAAAGAGTAATTGCATTAGAGGACGAAGGAAAGAAAATGGGATTAGAAATAAATGAAGAGAAAACTAAATATTTGAAAATGTTCACATTATTAGCAGGAAGAGATCTTGAAAATATTGCAATAGGTGATTTTAATATTTAAGGCTAGAAAAGTTTACATATGTGGGTTCAGTAATAAATAACGATGATAAATTGAAGGAAGACATAAGTAATAAAATAATGTTAGCAAACTGTGCATATTATGCACATATTAAAATTTTGAGATCTAAACTTCAGTCAAGAAAAAAAAAATGAAAATGTATAAAACACTAATAAGACCTATCTTGAGCTATGGGTCAGAAACTTGGACAATGGCGGCTGATTAAATGAATGCCCTTAGAACATTTGAAGGAAAAAGTATTAGGAAAATTTCTGGCCTCACAAAGGAAAGAGAAAACTGGAGAATAAGAACGAATAAGGTGATAGAGTATATATTAGAAGGTGAAGTTATTGTAAAAGTTATAAAATCATTGAGACTGAGATGGTAAGGACACAGTGTAAGAATGGCCAAGGAACGAATGGCAAAAAATATAATGTTAACTAATATGGTGGGGTAAGGAAGAGAGGCAGGCCATGTAAAAAGTGGAAAGATGAAATAGATTTGAAAATTATGGGAATTAAAAACTGGCACAATGTAGCTAAGGATCGTCAGGCCTGGGGATGAATTGTGAAGGAAGCCAAAGTTCACAGTGGACTGTAGAGCTTGAGAAGAAGAAATCAAATTCTCTTATCACTGTAACATATCATCAATCGGTTAGAGAGGGATGAGATTAGATTAATATTATGTCACCACGATAATTCAATAATCCAGAGGGGGGTGGGGTGGAGTGGATTAGGGTGACTGATTTTCCTCAAAATTTATGGCAGATCTGTTGTAGGTAGCAGCAATGGCGGCAGCAGCATCAGCGGGGGAGCAAAAATTGGCTGCAACACAAGCACCACCAGCGTGGGAGAACACGTGGCTGCAAAACAAGCACCACCAGCGAGGGAAAACAAGTGGCTACAAAACAAGCACCACCAGCGTGGGAAAACAAGTGGCTGCACCAGAAGCACCACCAGCGAGGGAGAACAAGTGGCTACAAAACAAGCACCACCAGCGTGGGAGAACAAGTGGCTGCACCAGAAGCACCACCAGCGGGGGAGAACACGTGGCTGCAAAACAAGCACCACCAGCGTGGGAAAACAAGTGGCTGCACCAGAAGCACCACCAGCGTGGGAAACAAGTGGCTGCACCAGAAGCACCACCAGCGAGGGAGAACACGTGGCTGCAAAACAAGCACCACCAGCGTGGGAAAACAAGTGGCTACAAAACAAGCACCACCAGCGTGGGAAAACAAGTGGCTGCACCAGAAGCACCACCAGCGAGGGAGAACAAGTGGCTACAAAACAAGCACCACCAGCGTGGGAGAACAAGCCGCTGCACCAGAAGCACCACCAGCGGGGGAGAACACGTGGCTGCAAAACAAGCACCACCAGCGTGGGAAAACAAGTGGCTGCACCAGAAGCACCACCAGCGTGGGAAACAAGTGGCTGCACCAGAAGCACCACCAGCGAGGGAGAACAAGTGGCTGCACCAGAAGCAACACCTGCGAGGGTGAACAAGTGGCTACAAAACAAGCAGCACCAGCAGGGGTGAACAAGTGGCTGCAACACAAGCACCACCAACGTGGGAGAACACGTGGATGCAATAGCATCACCACCAGCGAGGGAGAACAAGTGGCTGCAACAGGAGCACCACCAGCGGGGGAGCACTACTGCCTGCAGCATACGTTCAACCTGCGGAGGTGCACAAGTGGCAGCAGAAGCAGAAGAAGATGTAGTACAAGAAGGAAAAGAGGAGGAAGAAGATTTTAAGAAGGAAAAGGGAGTGGATGAAAAAGAGGAAGAAGAAGGAAAAGTAGACGAGGGAGAAATTAAGAAGTACTCGACTCTTACAGATGTGTTTCAACCGTACATCTCAAGTGTTCCGCGGTCATCTTATGCAGTACTTTCTGTGAGATTTGTGCGAGAGTGGCGGGATGAAGATCACTGGAAGCAGAAGAAGAAACAAACTTGTTCAGTGACTGTGATTGCGTGTGTTTCTCATGTTCCTAATGATTATATTCTCATGTTCCTAATGATTATATTCTTAACAAGCAATTGAATCTTTCATTTACAGGTCGGTGCTATGGGGTAGACTGGTGACAACCACATAAATCGGATAATCAGGGAAGCCATTGAGATTGAATTACATCCCGATAACTTCAACAGGGAAGACGGACATCTCCTGAACCGGTCATGGAAGCCCCTCATTCACACACTTCGAGGACTGCGGAAGCATTCCATAGAGATCCGCATTCCCCCCAGAAACGTTGGTAAACATCTACCATACTACAGGGCGCAACAACACAGAAGACAGATATCGTGATAAAACAGTCAGGCTCGTATGCTTTTGGCCAAATATTGGAATATATCAACAGAAATCAATAGGATAGAGAGGGAAGAGAGTAGATCAATATTGTAACTATGCGAATTGAATAATCCAAGGTAGGGATTAGGCTGACTGATGTTCCTCAAAAAATTAGGGTAGATATTTTGAAGGTATATGAAGTTTGGCTCTTCTTCATTTATATTTATATTTATCATAGACCTATGTGAATGGATGCTCTGCCTTAGCCGCCAGCTTTCAAAGTACAGAGCTTTGGATTACGACACAGCTACAAATCCACGGCGACATTCCAGAATGCATGTCAGTTAAAAGAACATACCACTGTTCCTAAATTTCTGAGCCTCGTCCATAATGATCGTGGAAGCAGTCAACAAGCGACAGTCTAGGCACTCTTGTATAAGATGCGGGTACATTACACTGTATACGTTCCTAGGAAGCTTGTCACGATTTCAAACAGGACAACGTGACACTGAGCTTAGTACTTGTTGATATGTATTGAAATGTTTATATAATGTAGCAGAGTACAGGATGTTATGAGATTGAGCTGTTAACAGCTCCCGGTATGTTTAAGCAATGAAAACTATGTGTACAAACACAACTGGCAACACACACGTACAGATTAACAGGTCACATATAATATATCTGCACTAAAAAACTATAATACCAACTAATACAACTCACTTCATGTTCTTGGTGGTTCCTCCTCCTTCTTCATTCTGTCTGTATGTCTTGCATGCATGATGCATGGCCGGCAAACTCTAACTAACACCAAAAGATCTGTAAATTTACGTGTGTCCATTGCCAGCGATTGCAGTCCCAACGTCTCAAAAAAAAGAGCAGGTCCCGTCCGCACAGTCCTCTCAGTACACTGACGTGGGTCTAGTATTGGCTCCTTCGTTTTGAGGACATCTGAAACTAAGACAGCGTAACCTTAGAGAATGGAAAATAAAAAAGCATCATGTTTTAGCAAAATCTGCTGCTCGTTTCTATATGTTAGTTAAATCATGGGGTGAGAGATGTTAGACAGTGGCAAGTAAGGTAGCTCAGAAGAGGTCCAGGAATGCGCAAGGGATGTCCGAGCAAATTCATACTGAAAAGTCTCAAGGATGCAACTGAACATTGATTGCGGAGGCAGGAATTTACTCTCCCTATTCATGAAAGGCTCTCTTATTGTTTATCATCAACTGCACAGGTTTCCGGAGAGTTGACTCAAGATGGGATTCCCGGGGGGTGGTGGGGAGGGGTGTCACAGAGGGAGGGAGAACACATAAACTTAGGAACTTAACCGCAGATAGCTACACATACCTATATGGATAAATGATAGGAAGGATGTGGTGAAATGAAGAGACGTGGACTGGTATTCCAAAAGATGCTCTTATTGTTCTTCATGAGCTCAGACCGTCATTCCGACTCAGGCCCTAAAGGCAATGAGTCGACTCTCGGTCGATGCAAGTTAGAGCAGTATCGGCATTGGGATGGGTTCCAACATGTGCCCTTTATTTCGGATATGGAATCCTCGGTTCTTGAAGACGGACCAGGAATTCATATCCCCCCCTCAAAGTCCTGTGCCTCACCGTGGCGAGGGGGTGTAACAATGAATGATGCATCAGTTAATGTCCACAAAAACGCATAGACCCACTTCACAGATTGTTTCCATCACAATGCAGGCTGTCTTTGCATTTCTGAAAATCTGGAATTTGCAAACTTCATCTTCATTTATTTAAAACTAAACTTTGTGGATTTTCTTCCATATAGCTGGCACGTAAAATCAGTTAGGTCTGCAACGGGCTCCAAGTTCAACTTGAAATTTTTTCATGTCAAGAGGCATCCTTCATTGGCGAAACAGGACACTGGTGCACGTGTGCATCCAAAAACTGAATCAAGCAAAAAATGTGAAGTAATAGTAAATTCCTGAAATAACATAATCAGAAAGCTGATTACTTGCTGTCTGTGTGAAGGACAACTAGAGGCAAAATCCGCTGCCCCCCCAAGTCCATTCTAGTACGTCCTCGTCGTGGGGGGCGGGCAACGCAAGTAAGGGGTTGTCCCTCTTGGTGCAACACGGTATTGTCCAACAGGGATCCCTGGAAAGCGGCAAAACTAGAATGGTGAAGATAGTATCCACACTCCACACGAAGTGGCTCAACTGCAAGTAGGAATGAAGAATGCTCCATTTCCTGGAAGAACGAGAGACAGAAACAGTGTTCACTTCATCGGAAGTGGAAATGAGTCTGAAAGGATTTGAAGTCTCCCCACATTTTAAAAAAACAGGACAGGACAAGAGGAGAGAGAATGGAGGAGGAGAAGAAGAAGAAGAAGAAGAAAATAAAAAAGAGAACATAGGAGAGAACAAGATGGCAGAGAGGGGAACGGAGAGGAGAAGAGAAATTAGAGAAAGAATATATGGAAGAAATAGTGTGTCATTTAAAGTGTTGACAGTTTGTTTGTGTACTTGTTTTTATATTTCAATACACTACGTGGTATGCAAATTTTAAGAATATGGAAGGGAAGACATATTAGTGAAGAGAAGGAAGACAGAAGATAGAAGAGGAGAGAGGACAAGGAAAAAGTGAAAGATGACAAGTGGCAACGGGAGAAGAACCAAGTGAAGATCATAGTATTCTTGAGAAGATGAAAGGAGAGCCAAAAATAAGAGAAGGAAGAGCAAAGAGCAGCTTAAGGAACAGTGCAGTGAATGGACGGGAAGGGAAAAGAGAAGAGGAGAGAACATAAATGAAGTCGTCTCACTATACGCCATGCAGGTGCTTGTGGGGACGGGTGGGGCCCAGAGCCAGTCTGGACGCAGAGGCTAGAGGAGGAATCCTCTGCCCCTGTCTGGGATAGAACCCCCTGGTCGTCCAGTCCGTAACAAAGTCACAAAAGTGACTGAGTTACCCCCTGGGTCATGAGGAAAGACCATAGGAGTGCGAAATAGAAGGAGACAACGGACAACACATGAAGAAAGCAATGAAGTCTTAATAAGAGAGAAGTAAAGAAATGAGAAGAGAAGATGCAGGTGGACTCAAGGCAGAACAAGGGAACAGGGATGAGAAAGGAGGAGGAAAGGAGAGGAATGGTGAGACAAAAGAGGAGGGAGAAGAAAGAATAGGGCAGGGATAGGATAGGATTGGATAGGATACGGCAGCAAAAGAGGTAGCAGAGGTGTGAACATAAGGCAAGGGATCTCATAGAAGAGAAGAGAAGAGAAGAGAAGAGAATACAGGACGCATAACAGAGGTGACTGCAGAGAAGGCAGAAGACAGAGAAGGACACGAGAGGAGACGTGAAAAGACAGAATATTACATAGATGCTGCAGAGAGGATGTGATAGAAGCAGAGAGACAAGTGGAGAGATGACAGAATAGGAGAGAACACAAGAAATTTGTCGACAATACTGAAGACAGAACGTGTTAGCAGACTGTGTTATGTGTGTCAGGCGTGGTGTGTGTTTGTGTTCATGTCTCATGCTTCAACACTCCCATAACTTAATCATGCAACAGAATATTTGCTGAGTGGCAATGTTCAAAATTTCCCTGTCATGTTAATTTTGCCCATGCCCTCCTCCTAAGTCAAGTCATGGCATTCAGCTCACAATGTTCTCTTGAGTACCTTGTTAGGAGACACTGCACGCGGGCATTGTTTATTGGCCGCTTCAGGGAAAGGGTTCATCGGGTATATCTCCCACTTGGCTGACCCTCAAGAACAACTCGTTGCTTCGGTAGGACCACTTAGAACTTTGAGAATGTTCTCAATCTCATTTCCGAGATGTCGCGTGGCATGCCGACTCAGGCAAGTTCTGTACATTCATTACCTTCCGTTAAATACGAGATATCCGGCAAATCGAACGCAGGTAACAAGGGCAGCTACAAATTTATATTGCCCTCCACACCACAGCTGGCATCTAAATCTTAGCAATTTCTCATCCACTATCATAAATGTGACCAAAATTAGGTCCATCAATTGCAGATACAAGATATTAGGAATAGCCCGAACGATTTCGCTTACCGCAGAGTGAAACCGAACAGTCAGGGACATTATGGGAGGCATTACACAATGGGAAGCACATGCCTCCACAGACATCGCTAGTGCCGGACTACATTTAATTTCACTCTTACGTGCAAAACTTCTCAATGAGATTTCTGGTCTGACAAGTTGTGTATTGTATCAAGTATTGCGATTTGTAGCGTTGATGGTAGTGATTGTGGGTGTGTAGTTATGGTTGAGTAATGATGATTAGTGCTCTTGTAGATATTAGATGCTTGTTTTGTTTGTGATGTAGACTGATATTAGTTGGTAGCCAGTTGCACAGTAGGTAGATTGCGTCTGCGACCAGAAATTTCATTGCCATATTATTTCCCGTGACAGGCAGTCTTCAATTAACTACCGTGGGGTACAGCTTAGCTGCATCCACATGTTTCATTCTATTATTAGAAGTTACTACTCAAACGAGTATATGAGTTGCTATTCGGGCCAATTAAATGACCTGACACTTGTCACATGGCTAGAGAAAACATATTTTAGAAGGATGTGTAGATGGAACCCATCTGTAAAAATCATTAATCAGTCGTAAAGAACAACTTCCTGAACCCTCATACCTGAGACAGCATTCTTGTGGTCCCTCAATACGTTAGCATGTTTGCTATGCAGTGCCAGCTGCACATATTGTTCGCTCTTACCAGAGTCGTTTTGATGAAAGTGGAAGTAAAGGAATCTTGATATTCAAGCCATGTCTTCACACTTCTTCTGCCTTTGAGATCCCCACTATCCGTACCATGACTCGAGATTTTTCCGACCACTTCGCTGGGGTCTTCCCGAATACTCTCCCAGAAAGTGGCTAGACAGGAGCGCGTCACATTCCTGATACAAATCATGAACATCTGCGTCAATGTGGTGAGAATGAAAGCTTTCCTCACTGTTGCATACCACTTATTTGCCTTAGTAGGGTCCAAGCATAGGCCTCACTTCTTCAATTACTCAGTAAAACCATATTAGCACAATGTGGCATACTGTGTCATCTACCGCTTTCACTCACGCATCGCAAAAGATCACAGTCCCATTCATCACTGTCTGTCTGGGTATTAAGTGCCTTGGGATCATGTACTTAGAGTGTGATGGATGCCACGAACACAGCGAAACAAATACAGGACATAAGAAAAAATTAAGACACAGAATATGAAATTGTTAGTTTCAAGAAGCATCAGCACTGAGGAATGAACAACAGAAGCCAAAGCAGGAGGAGGAGGAGAAAAAGAAGATAAGAAGGAAAAGAAGAGGAAGAAAAAGAAAGAAAGAAAGAAAGGAAATGAAGGAAGAAGTGAAGAAGTACTGCGACACTTACCGCTGAGTTTCAACTGCAGATCTGAAGTGTTTCCTCCTTCTCTTTTGCAGTACCTTCCGTGAGATTTGTGTCAATAGCGGCAGGAAGAAGATCACTGGAAGCAGAAGAAGATATAAACTTATCGTGTGACTGTGATTGCGTGTGGTTCTCAGGTGCCTAGTGGTTCTATTCCTAACAAGCGTTCGAATCTTTCATTTACAGATGGGTGTTACGGAGGAGACTGGGGATAACCACAAAAAAAAACAGTCAGACTCCTATCCTTTCGGCCAAATGCTGGAATGTATCAACACAAATAAAATTCTCTTAATCACAGCATTTTGTTTTGTACAATGATAATGATGAGGAAGAAAGTGTGGGACTAGAATGGAATAAAATCAAACAATCAATCACACAATCTGCAACTGACAATATAGGAATAGAGAAACAAGGAAGAAATGCAGATTGGTTTGGCAATGATTGTCTTAGGTTTGTGGAAAATAAAAATGAAGCTAGAAAAATAAAGTTACAACATGAAACAAGATCAAAATGTGAAATATATAATAACTACAGAAGGGAAGTCAATACAAAATGTAGGAAGAAGAAAAGAGAAATTATTAATGAACAATTACAAACAATACAAGAAGTCAATTCTCAAAATTAAAATAGAAAATTTTATAGGTAAACTTTAATTATAAAAAAATTGCAATAAACCAAAACTCAATGCATGTAAGGATAAGCAAGGTAAAATAATAGGAGATGAAAAAGAAATTTTAGATAGATGGACTGAGTATTTTGAAGAGCTCTTAAATAAATAATAGAGATAGTAAATATTTAACAGCTCAGCCCTTTGTTGAATGTCCCATCATGAATTAAGTGAAAGAAGGAATGAATAATATAATTGAAAAATAACAAGGCTCCGGGTGAGGACTCTATTACTGCAGAATTAATAAAACAAGAAAGCCAAGTTCTGTTAGGAAGAATACATAAGTAAATACATAAATATGATATGGGAAAAAGAAAGAATGCCATCAGAATGGAAAAAAGGTCTTACATGTCTGATTTTTAAAAAAGGAGGTAAAATGCAATGTAGTAATTACAAAGGGATTACCCATTTAAATGTAATATATAAAATCTTCACAAATATTATACTCAAAAGACTTAATGTATATATTGAAGAGATAATAGGCGATTACCAATGTGGATTCAGACTTAACAGCAGTAACCCTGAGCAAATATTTGTAATGAGACAGACAACGGAAAAGTGTTATGAATATAATACGAATTTACACATTCTATTTATTGTTATTAGACAAGCTTTTCATAGAATATATATAAATCAATTGTTTACAGCCTTAGAGCATGATGGTATAATAAGAAAAGATAATAAGACTAATAAGAATGACTTTACAGGGTAACACATAAAAAGTTAAGATAAGCAATAAAAGTAGTAGATCCTTTAATACAATGGTAAGAGTAAGACAGGAGGATGCACTATCAGCAACACTATTTAATATAGCACTAAATAAAGTCTTAGAAGGAACTGTTGAGAAAGGAAATATTGTATACAAATATGTGCCTATGTTGATGACATTGTACTAACTGCAAGAAATATCCCAGGACTGTAAAAAAGAGTAATTGCATTAGAGGACGAAGGAAAGAAAATGGGATTAGAAATAAATGAAGAGAAAACTAAATATTTGAAAATGTTCACATTATTAGCAGGAAGAGATCTTGAAAATATTGCAATAGGTGATTTTAATATTTAAGGCTTGAAAAGTTTACATATGTGGGTTCAGTAATAAATAACGATGATAAATTGAAGGAAGACATAAGTAATAAAATAATGTTAGCAAACTGTGCATATTATGCACATATTAAAATTTTGAGATCTAAACTTCAGTCAAGAAAAACAAAAATGAAAATGTATAAAACACTAATAAGACCTATCTTGAGCTATGGGTCAGAAACTTGGACAATGGCGGCTGATGGAATGAATGCCCTTAGAACATTTGAAGGAAAAAGTATTAGGAAAATTTCTGGAATCACAAAGGAAAGAGAAAACTGGAGAATAAGAACGAATAAGGTGATAGAGTATATATTAGAAAGTGAAGTTATTGTAAAAGTTATAAAATCATTGAGACTGAGATGGTAAGGACACAGTGTAAGAATGGCCAAGGAACGAATGGCAAAAAATATAATGTTAACTAATATGGTGGGGTAAGGAAGAGAGGCAGGCCATGTAAAAAGTGGAAAGATGAAATAGATTTGAAAATTATGGGAATTAAAAACTGGCACAATGTAGCTAAGGATCGTCAGGCCTGGGGATGAATTGTGAAGGAAGCCAAAGTTCATAGTGGACTGTAGAGCTTGAGAAGAAGAAATCAAATTCTCTTATCACTGTAACATATCATCAATCGGTTAGAGAGGGATTAGATTAGATTAATATTATGTCACCACGATAATTCAATAATCCAGAGGGGGGTGGGGTGGGGCTGGATTAGGGTGACTGATTTTCCTCAAAATTTATGGCAGATCTGTTGTAGGTAGCAGCAATGGCGGCAGCAGCATCAGCGGGGGAGCAAAAAGTGGCTGCAACACAAGCACCACCAGCGTGGGAGAACACGTGGCTGCAAAACAAGCACCACCAGCGAGGGAAAACAAGTGGCTACAAAACAAGCACCACCAGCGTGGGAAAACAAGTGGCTGCACCAGAAGCACCACCAGCGAGGGAGAACAAGTGGCTACAAAACAAGCACCACCAGCGTGGGAGAACAAGTGGCTGCACCAGAAGCACCACCAGCGGGGGAGAACACGTGGCTGCAAAACAAGCACCACCAGCGTGGGAAAACAAGTGGCTGCACCAGAAGCACCACCAGCGTGGGAAACAAGTGGCTGCACCAGAAGCACCACCAGCGAGGGAGAACACGTGGCTGCAAAACAAGCACCACCAGCGTGGGAAAACAAGTGGCTACAAAACAAGCACCACCAGCGTGGGAAAACAAGTGGCTGCACCAGAAGCACCACCAGCGAGGGAGAACAAGTGGCTACAAAACAAGCACCACCAGCGTGGGAGAACAAGCCGCTGCACCAGAAGCACCACCAGCGGGGGAGAACACGTGGCTGCAAAACAAGCACCACCAGCGTGGGAAAACAAGTGGCTGCACCAGAAGCACCACCAGCGTGGGAAACAAGTGGCTGCACCAGAAGCACCACCAGCGAGGGAGAACAAGTGGCTGCACCAGAAGCAACACCTGCGAGGGTGAACAAGTGGCTACAAAACAAGCAGCACCAGCAGGGGTGAACAAGTGGCTGCAACACAAGCACCACCAACGTGGGAGAACACGTGGATGCAATAGCATCACCACCAGCGAGGGAGAACAAGTGGCTGCAACAGGAGCACCACCAGCGGGGGAGCACTACTGCCTGCAGCATACGTTCAACCTGCGGAGGTGCACAAGTGGCAGCAGAAGCAGAAGAAGATGTAGTACAAGAAGGAAAAGAGGAGGAAGAAGATTTTAAGAAGGAAAAGGGAGTGGATGAAAAAGAGGAAGAAGAAGGAAAAGTAGACGAGGGAGAAATTAAGAAGTACTCGACTCTTACAGATGTGTTTCAACCGTACATCTCAAGTGTTCCGCGGTCATCTTATGCAGTACTTTCTGTGAGATTTGTGCGAGAGTGGCGGGATGAAGATCACTGGAAGCAGAAGAAGAAACAAACTTGTTCAGTGACTGTGATTGCGTGTGTTTCTCATGTTCCTAATGATTATATTCTCATGTTCCTAATGATTATATTCTTAACAAGCAATTGAATCTTTCATTTACAGGTCGGTGCTATGGGGTAGACTGGTGACAACCACATAAATCGGATAATCAGGGAAGCCATTGAGATTGAATTACATCCCGATAACTTCAACAGGGAAGACGGACATCTCCTGAACCGGTCATGGAAGCCCCTCATTCACACACTTCGAGGACTGCGGAAGCATTCCATAGAGATCCGCATTCCCCCCAGAAACGTTGGTAAACATCTACCATACTACAGGGCGCAACAACACAGAAGACAGATATCGTGATAAAACAGTCAGGCTCGTATGCTTTTGGCCAAATATTGGAATATATCAACAGAAATCAATAGGATAGAGAGGGAAGAGAGTAGATCAATATTGTAACTATGCGAATTGAATAATCCAAGGTAGGGATTAGGCTGACTGATGTTCCTCAAAAAATTAGGGTAGATATTTTGAAGGTATATGAAGTTTGGCTCTTCTTCATTTATATTTATATTTATCATAGACCTATGTGAATGGATGCTCTGCCTTAGCCGCCAGCTTTCAAAGTACAGAGCTTTGGATTACGACACAGCTACAAATCCACGGCGACATTCCAGAATGCATGTCAGTTAAAAGAACATACCACTGTTCCTAAATTTCTGAGCCTCGTCCATAATGATCGTGGAAGCAGTCAACAAGCGACAGTCTAGGCACTCTTGTATAAGATGCGGGTACATTACACTGTATACGTTCCTAGGAAGCTTGTCACGATTTCAAACAGGACAACGTGACACTGAGCTTAGTACTTGTTGATATGTATTGAAATGTTTATATAATGTAGCAGAGTACAGGATGTTATGAGATTGAGCTGTTAACAGCTCCCGGTATGTTTAAGCAATGAAAACTATGTGTACAAACACAACTGGCAACACACACGTACAGATTAACAGGTCACATATAATATATCTGCACTAAAAAACTATAATACCAACTAATACAACTCACTTCATGTTCTTGGTGGTTCCTCCTCCTTCTTCATTCTGTCTGTATGTCTTGCATGCATGATGCATGGCCGGCAAACTCTAACTAACACCAAAAGATCTGTAAATTTACGTGTGTCCATTGCCAGCGATTGCAGTCCCAACGTCTCAAAAAAAAGAGCAGGTCCCGTCCGCACAGTCCTCTCAGTACACTGACGTGGGTCTAGTATTGGCTCCTTCGTTTTGAGGACATCTGAAACTAAGACAGCGTAACCTTAGAGAATGGAAAATAAAAAAGCATCATGTTTTAGCAAAATCTGCTGCTCGTTTCTATATGTTAGTTAAATCATGGGGTGAGAGATGTTAGACAGTGGCAAGTAAGGTAGCTCAGAAGAGGTCCAGGAATGCGCAAGGGATGTCCGAGCAAATTCATACTGAAAAGTCTCAAGGATGCAACTGAACATTGATTGCGGAGGCAGGAATTTACTCTCCCTATTCATGAAAGGCTCTCTTATTGTTTATCATCAACTGCACAGGTTTCCGGAGAGTTGACTCAAGATGGGATTCCCGGGGGGTGGTGGGGAGGGGTGTCACAGAGGGAGGGAGAACACATAAACTTAGGAACTTAACCGCAGATAGCTACACATACCTATATGGATAAATGATAGGAAGGATGTGGTGAAATGAAGAGACGTGGACTGGTATTCCAAAAGATGCTCTTATTGTTCTTCATGAGCTCAGACCGTCATTCCGACTCAGGCCCTAAAGGCAATGAGTCGACTCTCGGTCGATGCAAGTTAGAGCAGTATCGGCATTGGGATGGGTTCCAACATGTGCCCTTTATTTCGGATATGGAATCCTCGGTTCTTGAAGACGGACCAGGAATTCATATCCCCCCCTCAAAGTCCTGTGCCTCACCGTGGCGAGGGGGTGTAACAATGAATGATGCATCAGTTAATGTCCACAAAAACGCATAGACCCACTTCACAGATTGTTTCCATCACAATGCAGGCTGTCTTTGCATTTCTGAAAATCTGGAATTTGCAAACTTCATCTTCATTTATTTAAAACTAAACTTTGTGGATTTTCTTCCATATAGCTGGCACGTAAAATCAGTTAGGTCTGCAACGGGCTCCAAGTTCAACTTGAAATTTTTTCATGTCAAGAGGCATCCTTCATTGGCGAAACAGGACACTGGTGCACGTGTGCATCCAAAAACTGAATCAAGCAAAAAATGTGAAGTAATAGTAAATTCCTGAAATAACATAATCAGAAAGCTGATTACTTGCTGTCTGTGTGAAGGACAACTAGAGGCAAAATCCGCTGCCCCCCCAAGTCCATTCTAGTACGTCCTCGTCGTGGGGGGCGGGCAACGCAAGTAAGGGGTTGTCCCTCTTGGTGCAACACGGTATTGTCCAACAGGGATCCCTGGAAAGCGGCAAAACTAGAATGGTGAAGATAGTATCCACACTCCACACGAAGTGGCTCAACTGCAAGTAGGAATGAAGAATGCTCCATTTCCTGGAAGAACGAGAGACAGAAACAGTGTTCACTTCATCGGAAGTGGAAATGAGTCTGAAAGGATTTGAAGTCTCCCCACATTTTAAAAAAACAGGACAGGACAAGAGGAGAGAGAATGGAGGAGGAGAAGAAGAAGAAGAAGAAGAAAATAAAAAAGAGAACATAGGAGAGAACAAGATGGCAGAGAGGGGAACGGAGAGGAGAAGAGAAATTAGAGAAAGAATATATGGAAGAAATAGTGTGTCATTTAAAGTGTTGACAGTTTGTTTGTGTACTTGTTTTTATATTTCAATACACTACGTGGTATGCAAATTTTAAGAATATGGAAGGGAAGACATATTAGTGAAGAGAAGGAAGACAGAAGATAGAAGAGGAGAGAGGACAAGGAAAAAGTGAAAGATGACAAGTGGCAACGGGAGAAGAACCAAGTGAAGATCATAGTATTCTTGAGAAGATGAAAGGAGAGCCAAAAATAAGAGAAGGAAGAGCAAAGAGCAGCTTAAGGAACAGTGCAGTGAATGGACGGGAAGGGAAAAGAGAAGAGGAGAGAACATAAATGAAGTCGTCTCACTATACGCCATGCAGGTGCTTGTGGGGACGGGTGGGGCCCAGAGCCAGTCTGGACGCAGAGGCTAGAGGAGGAATCCTCTGCCCCTGTCTGGGATAGAACCCCCTGGTCGTCCAGTCCGTAACAAAGTCACAAAAGTGACTGAGTTACCCCCTGGGTCATGAGGAAAGACCATAGGAGTGCGA